>NW_022990930.1:0-21484 GCF_902827175.1 Gymnodraco acuticeps
ACTGATCACTAGTTAACTAACACTAACTACTGATCACTAGTTAACTAACACTAAAGACTGATCACTGGTTAACTAACACGAACTACTGATCATTAGTTAACTAACACTAACTACTGATCACTGGTTAATTAACACTAATGAATGATCACGACTGATCACTAGTTAACTAACACTAACTACTGAATACTAGCTAACTAACACTACAGACTGATCACTGTTTAACTAACACTACAGACTGATCACTGGTTAACTAATACTAAAGACTGATCACTAGTTAACTAACACTAATTACTGATCACTGGTTAACTAACACTAAAGACTGATCACTACTGATCACTAGTTAACTAACACTAACTCCTGAATACTAGTTAACTAACACTACAGACTGATCACTGGTTAACTAACACTAAAGACTGATCACTAGTTAACTAACACTAACTACTGATCACTGTTTAACTAACACTAAAGGCTGATCCTCTAGATCACTAGTTAACTAACACTAATTACTGATCACTGGTTAACTAACACTAAAGACTGATCACTACTGATCATTAGTTAACTAACACTAATTACTGATCTCTGGTTAACTAACACGAACTACTGATCATTAGTTAACTAACACTAACTACTGATCACTGGTTAACTAACACGAATGACTGATCACTACTGATCACTAGTTAACTAACACTAACTACTGATCACTGGTTAACTAACACTAAAGACTGATCCTCTAGATCACTGGTTAACTAACACTAATTACTGATCACTGGTTAACTAACACTAAAGACTGATCACTACTGATCATTAGTTAACTAACACTAATTACTGATCACTGGTTAACTAACACGAACTACTGATCATTAGTTAACTAACACTAACTACTGATCACTGGTTAACTAACACTAATAAATGATCACTACTGATCACTAGTTAACTAACACTAACTACTGAATACTAGTTAACTAACACTACAAACTGATCACTGGTTAACTAACACTAAAGACTGATCACTAGTTAACTAACACTAAAGACTGATCACTGGTTAACTAACACTAAAGACTGTTCACTACTGATCATTAGTTAACTAACACTAACTACTGATCACTAGTTAACTAACACTAACTACTTATCACTGGTTAAGTAACACTAACTACTGATCATTAGTTAATTAACACTAACTACGGATCACTGGTTAACTAACACAAACTACTGATCACTGGTTAACTAACACTAACTACTGATCACTAGTTAACTAACACTAACTACTGATCACTAGTTAACTAACACTAAAGACTGATCACTGGTTAACTAACACGAACTACTGATCATTAGTTAACTAACACTAACTACTGATCACTGGTTAACTAACACTAATGAATGATCACGACTGATCACTAGTTAACTAACACTAACTACTGAATACTAGTTAACTAACACTACAGACTGATCACTGGTTAACTAACACTACAGACTGATCACTGGTTAACTAATACTAAAGACTGATCACTAGTTAACTAACACGAATTACTGATCACTGGTTAACTAACACTAAAGACTGATCACTACTGATCACTAGTTAACTAACACTAACTACTGAATACTAGTTAACTAACACTACAGACTGATCACTGGTTAACTAACACTAAAGACTGATCACTAGTTAACTAACACTAACTACTGATCACTGGTTAACTAACACTAAAGACTGATCCTCTAGATCACTAGTTTACTAACACTAATTACTGATCACTGGTTAACTAACACTAAAGACTGATCACTACTGATCATTAGTTAACTAACACTAATTACTGATCACTAGTTAACTAACACTAATTACTGATCACTGGTTAAAGGCCCTGTCACACTGTCCCGAAATTGACACCCGATGGACACACGATAAAGGAAATGTTCAAATTCGGCTGTGATCGTAGCAACATCGGGCCATTCGTGAGGGCATCTTAAGCCATCGTATGACCGCCGGTGGAGTTTCTGAGGCTCCGGCAGCAACTTCGTGAGCGGCAACTTCGTAAGGTACTCGTGAGGGCATCTTGTCAAATCGTGTCATCTTCGTGTTATCATCGGTGCATTCACCCTCACTCTGATCGTGGCGAATGCCCAATGGCACCGATGATAACACGATGCCCTCACGATGGCCTTACGAAGGGCAACATTTACACACAAATTCAACACGAAAATGAACCTTCGCAAGGTCCTTCGGCAATTTTTTGGCATGCCAAAGATTTTGCCACCGCTCACGAAGTTGCTGCCGGAGCCTGAGAAACTCCACCGGCGGTAATACGGAGGCTTAAGATGCCCTCACGAATGGCCCGATGTTGCTACGATCACAGCCGAATTTGAACATTTCCTTTATTGTGTGTCCATCGGGTTGTTTTATTGCACAACAAAATCATGTAAATATATTATGTAAATAACCCAATTTGTGTTCTGTGAAACTAAAAAGGATATAATATATTATTTTGAAGGACAGTTGACAGGAAGTTGTTGTTGTTATGGAAACAATATTACGGAGAAAACGTAATATTTTCTACATAGGCCTATAACGACGGATAAAGTAAAGAACAAAGTCTGAAAATATCAGTACAGTATCATAGTACTGTAACATAATTGTTTTTGGTACTTTCATTGCAGTTGTATGTCTTAAATGTAATGTAAATGTTGCCTTCGTGTGTGGTTCGGGGCCATCTTCGTGCGAAATTCACAATTCCATATTTGTGTGTCCATCGGGTGTCAATTTCGGGACAGTGTGACAGGGCCTTAACTAACACTAAAGACTGATCACTACTGATCATTAGTTAACTAATACTAATTACTGATCACTGGTTAACTAACACGAACTACTGATCATTAGTTAACTAACACTAACTACTGATCACTGGTTAACTAATACTAATGAATGATCACTACTGATCACTAGTTAACTAACACTAACTACTGAATACTAGTTAACTAACACTACAAACTGATCACTGGTTAACTAACACTAAAGACTGATCACTAGTTAACTAACACTAAAGACTGATCACTGGTTAACTAACACTAAAGACTGATCACTACTGATCATTAGTTAACTAACACTAACTACTGATCACTGGTTAACTAACACTAAAGACTGATCACTGGTTAACTAACACTAAAGACTGATCACTGGTTAACTAACACTAACTACTGATCACTAGTTAACTAACACTAACTACTGATCACTAGTTAACTAACACTAAAGACTGATCACTGGTTAACTAACACGAACTACTGATCATTAGTTAACTAACACTAACTACTGATCACTGGTCAACTAAAACTAATGAATGATCATGACTGATCACTAGTTAACTAACACTAACTACTGAATACTAGTTAACTAACACTACAGACTGATCACTGGTTAACTAACACTACCGATTGATCACTGGTTAACTAATACTAAAGACTGATCACTAGTTAACTAACACTAATTACTGAGCACTGGTTAACTAACACTAAAGACTGATCACTACTGATCACTAGTTAACTAACACTAACTACTGAATACTAGTTAACTAACACTACAGACTGATCACTGGTTAACTAACACTAACTACTGATCACTAGTTAACTAACACTAACTACTGATCACTGGTTAACTAACACTACCGACTGATCACTGGTTAACTAATACTAAAGACTGATCACTAGTTAACTAACACTAATTACTGATCACTGGTTAACTAACACTAAAGACTGATCACTACTGATCACTAGTTAACTAACACTAACTACTGATCACTGGTTAACTAACACTAATGAATGATCACTACTGATCACTAGTTAACTAACACTAACTACTGAATACTAGTTAACTAACACTACAAACTGATCACTGGTTAACTAACACTAAAGACTGATCACTAGTTAACTAACACTAAAGACACATTGGTTAACTAACACTAAAGACTGATCACTACTGATCATTAGTTAACTAACACTAACTACTGATCACTGGTTAACTAACACTAAAGACTGATCACTGGTTAACTAAAACTAACTACTGATCACTAGTTAACTAACACTAACTACTGATCACTAGTTAACTAACACTAAAGACTGATCACTGGTTAACTAACACGAACTACTGATCATTAGTTAACTAACACTAACTACTGATCACTGGTTAATTAACACTAATGAATGATCACGACTGATCACTAGTTAACTAACACTAACTACTGAATACTAGTTAACTAACACTACAGACTGATCACTGGTTAACTAACACTACCGACTGATCACTGGTTAACTAATACTAAAGACTGATCACTAGTTAACTAACACTAATTACTGTTCACTGGTTAACTAACACTAAAGACTGATCACTACTGATCACTAGTTAACTAACACTAACTACTGAATACTAGTTAACTAACACTACAGACTGATCACTGGTTAACTAACACTAAAGACTGATCACTAGTTAACTAACACTAACTACTGATCACTGGTTAACTAACACTAAAGACTGATCCTCTAGATCACTAGTTTACTAACACTAATTACTGATCACTGGTTAACTAACACTAAAGACTGATCACTACTGATCATTAGTTAACTAACACTAATTACTGATCACTGGTTAACTAACACGAACTACTGATCATTAGTTAACTAACACTAACTACTGATCACTGGTTAACTAACACTAATGACTGATCACTACTGATCACTAGTTAACTAACACTAACTACTAATCACTGGTTAACTAACACTAAAGACTGATCCTCTAGATCACTAGTTAACTAACACTAATTACTGATCACTGGTTAAAGGCCCTGTCACACTGTCCCGAAATTGACACCCGATGGACACACGATAAAGGAAATGTTCAAATTCGGCTGTGATCGTAGCAACATCGGGCCATTCGTGAGGGCATCTTAAGCCATCGTATGACCGCCGGTGGAGTTTCTGAGGCTCCGGCAGCAACTTCGTGAGCGGCAACTTCGTAAGGTACTCGTGAGGGCATCTTGTCAAATCGTGTCATCTTCGTGTTATCATCGGTGCATTCACCCTCACTTTGATCGTGGCGAATGCCCGATGGCACCGATGATAACAAGATGCCCTCACGATGGCCTTACGAAGGGCAACATTTACACACGAATTCAACACGAAAATGAACCTTCGCAAGGTCCTTCGGCAATTTTTTGGCATGCCAAAGATTTTGCCACCGCTCACGAAGTTGCTGCCGGAGCCTGAGAAACTCCACCGGCGGTCATACGAAGGCTTAAGATGCCCTCACGAATGGCCTGATGTTGCTACGATCACAGCCGAATTTGAACATTTCCTTTATCGTGTGTCCATCGGGTTGTTTTATTGCACAACAAAATCATGTAAATATATTATGTAAATAACCCAATTTGTGTTCTGTGAAACTAAAAAGGATATAATATATTATTTTGAAGGACAGTTGACAGGAAGTTGTTGTTGTTATGGAAACAACATTACGGAGAAAACGTAATATTTTCTACATAGGCCTATAACGACGGATAAAGTAAAGAACAAAGTCTGAAAATATCAGTACAGTATCATAGTACTGTAACATAATTGTTTTTGGTACTTTCATTGCAGTTGTATGTCTTAAATGTAATGTAAATGTTGCCTTCGTGTGTGGTTCGGGGCCATCTTCGTGCGAAATTCACAATTCCATATTTGTGTGTCCATCGGGTGTCAATTTCGGGACAGTGTGACAGGGCCTTAACTAACACTAAACACTGATCACTACTGATCATTAGTTAACTAATACTAATTACTGATCACTGGTTAACTAACACGAACTACTGATCCTCTAGATCACTAGTTAACTAACACCAATTACTGATCACTGGTTAACTAACACTAAAGACTGATCACTACTGATAATTAGTTAACTAACACTAATTACTGATCACTGGTTAACTAACACGAACTACTGATCATTAGTTAACTAACACTAACTACTGATCACTGGTTAACTAACACTAATGAATGATCACTACTGATCACTAGTTAACTAACACTAACTACTGAATACTAGTTAACTAACACTACAAACTGATCACTGGTTAACTAACACTAAAGACTGATCACTAGTTAACTAACACTAAAGACTGATCACTGGTTAACTAACACTAAAGACTGATCACTACTGATCATTAGTTAACTAACACTAACTACTGATCACTGGTTAACTAACACTAAAGACTGATCACTACTGATCATTAGTTAACTAACACTAATTACTGATCACTGGTTAACTAAAACTAACTACTGATCACTAGTTAACTAACACTAACTACTTATCACTGGTTAACTAACACTAACTACTGATCACTGGTTAACTAACACTAACTACTGATCACTAGTTAACTAACACTAACTACTTATCACTGGTTAACTAACACTAACTACTGATCACTGGTTAACTAACACTAACTACTGATCACTAGTTAACTAACACTAAAGACTGATCACTACTGATCATTAGTTAACTAACACTAACTACTGATCACTAGTTAACTAACACTAACTACTTATCACTGGTTAACTAACACTAACTACTGATCACTGGTTAACTAACACTAACTACTGATCACTAGTTAACTAACACTAAAGACTGATCACTACTGATCATTAGTTAACTAACACGAACTACTGTTAACTAGTTCACTAACACTAACTACTTATCACTGGTTAACTAACACTAACTACTGATCACTAGTTAACTAACATTAACTACTGATCACTACTGATCATTAGTTAACTAACACTAATTACTGATCACTGGTTAACTAACACGAACTACTGATCACTGGTTGACTAACACTAACTACTGATCACTAGTTAACTAACACTAACTACTGATCACTAGTTAACTAACACTAAAGACTGATCACTGGTTAACTAACAAAAACTACTGATCATTAGTTAACTAACACTAACTACTGATCACTGGTTAACTAACACGAATGAATGATCACTACTGATCACTAGTTAACTAACACTAACTACTGAATACTAGTTAACTAACACTACAGACTGATCACTGGTTAACTAACACTAAAGACTGATCACTAGTTAACTAACACTAAAGACTGATCACTGGTTAACTAACACTAAAGACTGATCACTACTGATCATTAGTTAACTAACACTAACTACTGATCACTGGTTACCTAACATTAAAGACTGAACACCACTGATCATTAGTTAACTAACACTAACTACTGATCACTGGTTAACTAACACTAAAGACTGATCACTACTGATCATTAGTTAACTAACATTAACTAATTATCACTAGTTATCTAACACTAACTACTTATCACTGGTTAACTAACACTAACTAATGATTATTAGTTAACTAAAACAAACTACTGATCATTAGTTAACTAACACTAACTACTGATCACTGGTTAACTAACACTAACTACTGATCACTGGTTAATCAATCAATCAATCAATGTTTATTTATATAGCCCAATATCACAAATGTTACATTTGTCTCAGTGGACTTTACAGTTTGTACAAAATATCAGTATGACAATACGACACCCTCTGTCCTTAGACCCTCACATCGTACAAGGAAAAACTTCCGAAGAAAACCCACAGTTTAAAGGGAAAAATGGGAGAAATCTCAGGGAGAGCAACAGAGGAGGGATCCCTCTCCCAGGACGGACAGACGTGCAATAGATGCCGTGTGTACATTGAAAATGGAAAACTAACACTAACTACTGATCACTAGTTAACTAACACTAACTACTGATCACTAGTTAACTAGCACTAAAGACTGATCACTGGTTAACTAACACTAACTACTGATCACTAGATAACTAACACCAATGACTGATCACTACTGATCATTAGTTAACTAACACTAATTACTGATCACTGGTTAACTAACACGAACTACTGATCATTAGTTAACTAACACTAACTACTGATCACTGGTTAACTAACACTAAAGACTGATCACTACTGATCACTAGTTAACTAACACTAACTACTGATCACTAGTTAACTAACACTAAAGACTGATCACTGGTTAACTAACACGAACTACTGATCATTAGTTAACTAACTACTGATTGTTGTGGAAATAATTATCATAAGACGCCAATTAGTAACATACAGGACAAACCTCGATGTCTGTTTACCTTCTTTAAGGACACAGGCGGCTTAGCCAATAATGTTATTGTTCCCATTCTGTGACCGGTCAATACTGGGATACAGATGGTCTGTGTTGTGGGTACACTGGGACACTTCCTTCTCTGTATTTGTGGACTCCAAGGTGAAATCTTCGAGGTCATAGGTGTCCGAGGCAAGTAGCTCAGTGTTCCCACACTGTTTAGGCTATCTCCTCAAATATGTTGTTTACTCTCTGCGAAACCAGTTAGATGGGCTGGCAAGAGAGAGGCTCTCCAGAATTGACGTGGCAACTCTACCGTGAAGTCAGAACCTCTGACTCTTGGACTTGTGATGTGAATACTCCGGCCGTTAACTCCAAATAAACCATCATGTGTTTGACATCAAAGCTACTGCTCTTCCCGTGTCTCCTTCCTGAGTCGGTGACTCCCACTGCATAGCGACACAGAAGTTTCCATTACAAATTGGCGTTGTCGGCAGGATGCCAACAGATCTTCAGATTGTGGTAAGTGTGATTTTCAAATCTACTTTGGACATTGCCTTATCAGAATCTGTGAATGACGGTATCCTAAAATTACCTGTGAAACTGATCGGCTGCGTTTCCTTTTGGTTAATGAACATTTGGGGATGATAAACCCAGGGGATCAGTGTCTGGGGACTCAGTCCTGGCTTATTTCCTCTGTGTGTGCTGCTCGGGACGGAAGTGCCATACAGGCATACACAGCTCATGTTTAGAGATACCTTAAAGAAAGAGCATCAGTGAAGTGGAGCTTCTGTGTGAATTGAAAGCAATGTAAAAGATTTGTATTGGACAAATCGCCGGATTTTGGGGGTCTTAGTGGCTAAGCACAGCAGTTGAAAATAAGCAGCCAAAGATATTTGCTGCTATCACCTCTCTGTAGAAACACGGCTCCAGCTGCAGCCTTGCGTGTGTGTGTAAAACCTCACCGTGTGTGTGTGGGGCTGGAGCAGTGCAGGCTGAGAGGAAGAAAGTCACAGCTTATTGCCTATAGGCTTTAACTCACGGCACCGCCGTCCTTCAAACGGGACGGTCTAAAAGCACTCGTTGTTTAGGACCGCTTTTCTCATGGTTAGACGGGCCAGCGCGAAGTGCGTGCATCACCCGATGTGCTACGGCTCTCTGGAGCAGGTGGCGGTCAGGAGTGCTACATACAATTATAGGCTAATTGATCAGAGGTGTGTAGTGGCAAGCAAGCATAGGCAAACTGTGTTTCACCTTGAGGTGAACTCGATAGCAAGTAGATATAGGCTGGTCGTACGGACTACAGTCAACTGAGCTGTTGTTTGGAGAGAAAGGGCAGGGAAAAAGTCTGTGGGCTCCGATCGGGGGGGCACAGCGCCACTAGAAACAAATAGCCTAGTGGTTGTCGCAAGAGGATAAGCTAGTTATCGTTCTTGGACGGCTTTCAGGCACCGATAAATAACTTGTATACAAGGGTGAGGCGTGAGAAGACGCCGCACTGGAGAGAATTCCCCACCCTCTAAGATCTCTAAAATCCGGACTAAATTGAGCTGGATGAGCTTTGCTGTCGCGCTGGTGTTTATTAAGAGTTCATGTTTTGTTTGTCTGATTGTTTGTATGGGGGGTCTATATTGGTTTGTCCCGCCGTCTTGTGTATGTTTTGTAACAATAATGAATCAGTCCATAGACAGGGTAAAATGAACTAAACTTTAATTATCTCACCAAAAGTAAATGACCTGAGAAAAATAAAAAGTGTTTTTATGTCCTGCCTCTGAGTGCAGGGGAAAATGTAAACAAGAAGCCCACTGTTCAGGGTGAGCGCTAGGTGTAAGAAGAACATAAGATTATATTGCTTTAATAATCCATTCTTAAATGGTATTGCTGGTATGTTAAGATATCTTTGTGACCTTGTATAAACCCTATGCCCGTCCTGCGCCCCGAGACCCTCAGAGACCTGCCTGAGGAGATCAGAGTTGCAAAATCTGTTTTTAGGTCAATGTTGTATTATTTGTTTCATTTATTCTTAATCTATGTATTGTATAGTAATAATGAATAAAAACGTAATGTATTGAACACATTCCGAAACAAAGCAGATAAGCAGAACTAGACTCAGACATAATACTAATTGTTGTTGAAACCTTTTGCGCTGTTGCAGCAAAATGGAAACTGTGTTAATTATTCTGTTCCAACTGGCCACTGGAATCAGGTAATTAATATAAGTTGAAGTTCAATTACAGTTTTAAAAATAGTTTAACATTATTTATTAAACTGCTTGAAAATATTTCTAGTATCAACCAATTGGTCTCTATAGACATTACTAACATTAAAATAGTTGTTAAACTACTGACAAGTTTTCTGAAACCGAGCTTATGAACAACAGAGTAAAGGTCGCTGGTTAAGCCAGGATCAATATATTTGTTGAAGTTTTTATTGTGTGTATAATAAATGTGTTAAATTAATTGAGCAATTCTTTAAAAGTATAATGTTGCAATTTCTTTAAAATAAGTAATTACAGTTACAAAATAGGTGTTGTTTTCCAAGGGCCTCTCTTTCACAGGCACTTTGAATCATAACACTTCCAAGTCCTACAGAGATCAGTATCACTTTGTGTTGCAAGCCAAATCCAGGGGTTCTACTCGAGCCCAATTTTAAATACCATAAAGAAAAGTATTGAACCCAGCTCGAGCTAAATGTGAAATGTATTTAATTAATGTGCAAGTGTTTTGATTTATTTAAAATGTTCCAGTCTAGCTTCCTTCGAGTTTAATATAAACAACAGATTGGTTCTCATAACATTCTCACTGCTGTGCTGTCCCAAATGTTTGAAACCTTGGGCAGACAAGCACACACACACACACACTTTGGATGAGTAATCACTTCATCCAAATTGTAAATTGTTGCCTTCTTTAAAGTTATTAGTAATTCAAGATTAATTATTAAATTAAATTAGGTACATAACAATAAACAAAATAACTTTGACTTGATCATTTTGTTCACAACATTAGACCTTGTCCTCTAATCTCTACTAGAATAAGATAAGTGTGCATGTTTGGGTGTGGAACACTCCTGTAATGTACCTAATCTTGTTATCCTTTTCATTACAGAGCTGGGGAAATGGTGTATTGCTTAGATTCGGATCCGTGCAAAGTCCAATTATGACTTTAGTTATAATGTTAATTTGATTTCAACCCATAAGTAATTATTTAGATTAACTCAACATTTCACATGATGATGGATTAGTGCTCCACATTTTTCCCACTAATTTGTTGTGCAATTAGGCCACAGGTAAAGAGAGACATTGATGACCTTGTGTCCCTTTTGTTGGTACGTGGTTCCATTCTGTCTATGGCCTTGGACGGCTTCACTAAGAATCACCCAGTTCTGACACAGTTCTGAGTGCAGTCACAGAGATGCTATGGCTGCTCTACATGAAATGACATTAATGGTCTGGTCTGAGAATGGACACCATTACCTGCTTCCAGAGACAATGCCGCTCCTCAAACTGAACAATACTGTCTCACGTGGGCCACTCCCCCCACCAAGCCATGAACTGAAAGAACACCTGGAAGCCTCCCGGTCACACCAGCACCAACCCTTGGGTCAGTCAGATGGGACTAACGGCTTAACTTAGGGCATTTGGTTCAGAAATATGACTCTCGTTACCGCAGAGTGGGTTGTTTTTTTAAGGCTATTCATACTGCTATGCAGAGGATGCCTGTAGGTTGGCAAGCTGTTAAAAGCCCCTACTATTTTTAAAAATAGGCCTAAATGTCAGGGGCCTCTGAATGTCTAGTTCTACATGTATTCACATTATATGGACAATGTTTCCACCTGGTGAAACTAAAGGCTGCACGGTACTCAGGCTACAATACGACCATTCTGTTCTGCTCTAACGATTCAATTGATAGATTCTACATCAAAACAATTAGCTTTTATTGTTTCCAATGATAACGTCATTTTAAGAGAAGGAATGCAAACCAGTTTTCAAATGTAAGGCTTTGAATGTGTTTGACATTTCTCAGTAAAAACACCCTCAGACACTCACTATCATTTATGCTATGCCTTCAGTAGTGACTCAGATGTTAAGGGGAAGAAGCTTTTCCTCCCAAATCAGATATGCTTTGTTTTTCAACAAAGGTATGCATTTTCTGCATAATATATGTTTCTCACAATTGTTTGTTTTTTTGTAAGCTGCACACAGGTGATACTGAGTCTTCTCGAGTAATAGATTACACCATGCTTAAATAGACTCCTAAGTTATTATTTCATATGTGACATATGTAAGAAAAGGGAGGGAAGAGTCAATTATATTGAGTAATTGATTTTATATTGGAACATTTATTTCTCAAACCTGTTTTATGGAAGAGGAAAATATTTCTGATAAACTAATATGTTATCAAACGGTAAATGGTGAATTAATATAACATTTAGAATCATTGAGAAGGAGTGATATCCGCAGGGACTAGCTCACCTTTAAATTACAATAACATTTCTCTACTTTGGACTGATGAGTTTATGATTCTTGCATGTTAAATGACTAACACAAACCTTACATTTATGCATGTGCATGTCTCAGGAAGGCTCCCAAATAATTCTGAGGGGCCTATCCTATTTTTGTATTTAAATGATAATGTGCTAATCCATTACCTTGAGTTGTCTGCACTCAGGAAAACATCCCTATCAAGTGTTAACCCAATAACTACAGTAGGACAGCTCTGAAGGCCAAGGGTCAGAGAGAGAGAGCTACGTGGGTCCACGCCAGCCACTGCAAGGTCCTAGTCACCAACAGAAGTAGATGACAACAAGTGATGTGTCCTAATCACCAACAAAAGTAGATGACAACAAGTGATGTGTCCTAGTCACCAACAGAAGTAGATGACAACAAGTGATGTGTCCTAGTCACCAACAAAAGTAGATGACAACAAGTGATGTGTCCTAATCACCAACAGAAGTAGATGACAACAAGTGATGTGTCCTAATCACCAACTTGCACCACACTTGCACTACATACACCAAAACACACTACACACAAGGTATCACGAGCGAGTGCCAGCTGAGCGGTTCCATATGCCCTCTGGTTCCTCGTTTGTGTTACCGGTGTGCGGAGTCTGACTGTCCGTGTCACAACATCGACCGAAGGAATACACACACACACCCCATGGAGCATTCCCACCTCGTGATGACGGCTCGCCTGGGACAACGCAACCGTGAGCAATACAACTGGCCTGGCCCAGTGATGTGGGGTTTAGCTCGCCACAAGATTACGGTTGGTTGTGCGGCGACAAGCTCTATCAAGTTCTGGCTCCCCTCTGGATAGGTACATGCACTCTAGTGGATTTGAATCCAGCAATCAGGCTTAACAACACTACTCTTTAATGTATTATCCATGCATAGAAAGACCTACAATGATGTTTCAAGTACTGGATTAATTTCAGTTTTGGCCCAAAACAAATATTTATAATATTTCATATAACAATTATGTAGCATATTTGATCCTCAAATTAGAGAAGTATAATTTAAAGAAATTGATATTCTCAACATTAGATAAACACAGAAGAATCCTTTCCAAGTACCATAAGTAGCTCAGGTAAGTATGGCTAATAGGAATACTTGATAGACTTAATTTGGTACAGATCAGTGGTAGCATTTACAAATGTAATAATTCAAGGTTTAAAAATGTTTAATCCTTCCTTTCCAGGTTTTTACAAAAGTCTTTGAATATTTGCCTAACTTTTCCTTTCAGATTTTGAACAATGTACTTGACTAAAATGAATGTATTGATTTCACTAAGTGCCTTACTCTTGACTAAAGCGTATTTAAGTAAACGTAAAAGTAATCCTAAAATTGAGGACACTGCACTTTTGCAGATTACAGATTGATCAAATCACCATTGTGAATTCTATACTCTAACTGTGAATGTTTATCTGGATCTCTTACGATCCTGAGTTTTAAAAAGCTTTTGACTAGTGATTGCCTTGAAGTAAATCTTTAAAGCGGCAAGCTGGTTTTGATTTTATAGTTTGATGAATGAAATTAACTAATGGTAAATGATCAAATATATTAATTTAAAAACAAATATTTAGCCATTGTGCACCTGTGTTTTATGTGTGTTCATTATTATGCTTTTGACAAAAGATGATCAAACACTGATGAGAGATGATTTTTCCTATTATGATTGGCTGTATCAATCATTGTGATTGAATGTTTCAATCTTATTCCACTTTGTGATATAATTAATGTAAGGTGAGACCACACTCGAACCTGGAGACGCCTATTGAGTTAATTATTGACCAAATTATTATTAGACTAATGTTTTTAGGTTATCATAAATGATAAAAAGAGAGGACTGTTGTGGAAATAATTATCATAAGACGCCAATTAGTAACATACAGGACAAACCTCGATGTCTGTTTACCTTCTTTAAGGACACAGGCGGCTTAGCCAATAATGTTATTGTTCCCATTCTGTGACCGGTCAATACTGGGATACAGATGGTCTGTGTTGTGGGTACACTGGGACACTTCCTTCTCTGTATTTGTGGACTCCAAGGTGAAATCTTCGAGGTCATAGGTGTCCGAGGCAAGTAGCTCAGTGTTCCCACACTGTTTAGGCTATCTCCTCAAATATGTTGTTTACTCTCTGCGAAACCAGTTAGATGGGCTGGCAAGAGAGAGGCTCTCCAGAATTGACGTGGCAACTCTACCGTGAAGTCAGAACCTCTGACTCTTGGACTTGTGATGTGAATACTCCGGCCGTTAACTCCAAATAAACCATCATGTGTTTGACATCAAAGCTACTGCTCTTCCCGTGTCTCCTTCCTGAGTCGGTGACTCCCACTGCATAGCGACACAGAAGTTTCCATTACACTGATCATTAGTTAACTAACACTAACTACTGAATACTAGTTAACTAACACTACAGACTGATCCCTGGTTAACTAACACTAAAGACTGATCACTACTGATCATTAGTTAACTAACACTAACTACTGATCACTGGTTAACTAACACGAACTACTGATCATTAGTTAACTAACACTAACTACTGAATACTAGTTAACTAACACTACAGACTGATCACTGGTTAACTAACACTAAAGACTGATCAATAGTTAACTAACACTAAAGACTGATCACTGGTTAACTAACACTAAAGACTGATCACTACTGATCATTAGTTAACTAACACTAACTACTGATCACTGGTTAACTAACACTAAAGACTGATCACTACTGATCATTAGTTAACTAACACTAATTACTGATCACTGGTTAACTAACACGAACTACTGATCATTAGTTAACTAACACTAAAGACTGATCACTGGTTAACTAACACTAAAGACTGATCACTACTGATCATTAGTTAACTAACACTAACTACTGGTCACTAGTTAACTAACACTAACTACTTATCACTGGTTAACTAACACTAACTACTGATCATTAGTTAACTAAAAAAAAACTACTGATCATTAGTTAACTAACACTAACTACTGATCACTGGTTAACTAACACTAAAGACTGATCACTACTGATCATTAGTTAACTAACACTAACTACTGATCACTGGTTAACTAACACTAACTACTGATCACTAGTTAACTAACACTAACTACTGATCACTGGTTAACTAAAACTAAAGACTGATCACTGGTTAACTAACACTAACTACTGATCACTAGATAACTAACACTAAAGACTGATCACTACTGATCATTAGTTAACTAACACTAATTACTGATCACTGGTTAACTAACATGAACTACTGATTATTAGTTAACTAACACTAACTACTGATCACTGGTTAACTAACACTAAAGACTGATCACTACTGATCATTAGTTAACTAACACTAACTACTGAATACTAGTTAACTAACACTACAGACTGATCACTACTGATCATTAGTTAACTAACACTAACTACTGATCACTAGTTAACTAACACTAACTACTTATCACTGGTTAACTAACACTAAAGACTGATCCTCTAGATCACTAGTTAACTAACACTAATTACTGATCACTGGTTAAAGGCCCTGTCACACTGTCCCGAAATTGACACCCGATGGACACACGATAAAGGAAATGTTCAAATTCGGCTGTGATCGTAGCAACATCGGGCCATTCGTGAGGGCATCTTAAGCCATCGTATGACCGCCGGTGGAGTTTCTGAGGCTCCGGCAGCAACTTCGTGAGCGGCAACTTCGTAAGGTACTCGTGAGGGCATCTTGTCAAATCGTGTCATCTTCGTGTTATCATCGGTGCATTCACCCTCACTTTGATCGTGGCGAATGCCCGATGGCACCGATGATAACAAGATGCCCTCACGATGGCCTTACGAAGGGCAACATTTACACACGAATTCAACACGAAAATGAACCTTCGCAAGGTCCTTCGGCAATTTTTTGGCATGCCAAAGATTTTGCCACCGCTCACGAAGTTGCTGCCGGAGCCTGAGAAACTCCACCGGCGGTCATACGAAGGCTTAAGATGCCCTCACGAATGGCCTGATGTTGCTACGATCACAGCCGAATTTGAACATTTCCTTTATCGTGTGTCCATCGGGTTGTTTTATTGCACAACAAAATCATGTAAATATATTATGTAAATAACCCAATTTGTGTTCTGTGAAACTAAAAAGGATATAATATATTATTTTGAAGGACAGTTGACAGGAAGTTGTTGTTGTTATGGAAACAACATTACGGAGAAAACGTAATATTTTCTACATAGGCCTATAACGACGGATAAAGTAAAGAACAAAGTCTGAAAATATCAGTACAGTATCATAGTACTGTAACATAATTGTTTTTGGTACTTTCATTGCAGTTGTATGTCTTAAATGTAATGTAAATGTTGCCTTCGTGTGTGGTTCGGGGCCATCTTCGTGCGAAATTCACAATTCCATATTTGTGTGTCCATCGGGTGTCAATTTCGGGACAGTGTGACAGGGCCTTAACTAACACTAAACACTGATCACTACTGATCATTAGTTAACTAATACTAATTACTGATCACTGGTTAACTAACACGAACTACTGATCCTCTAGATCACTAGTTAACTAACACCAATTACTGATCACTGGTTAACTAACACTAAAGACTGATCACTACTGATAATTAGTTAACTAACACTAATTACTGATCACTGGTTAACTAACACGAACTACTGATCATTAGTTAACTAACACTAACTACTGATCACTGGTTAACTAACACTAATGAATGATCACTACTGATCACTAGTTAACTAACACTAACTACTGAATACTAGTTAACTAACACTACAAACTGATCACTGGTTAACTAACACTAAAGACTGATCACTAGTTAACTAACACTAAAGACTGATCACTGGTTAACTAACACTAAAGACTGATCACAACTGATCATTAGTTAACTAACACTAACTACTGATCACTGGTTAACTAACACTAAAGACTGATCACTACTGATCATTAGTTAACTAACACTAATTACTGATCACTGGTTAACTAAAACTAACTACTGATCACTAGTTAACTAACACTAACTACTTATCACTGGTTAACTAACACTAACTACTGATCACTGGTTAACTAACACTAACTACTGATCACTAGTTAACTAACACTAACTACTTATCACTGGTTAACTAACACTAACTACTGATCACTGGTTAACTAACACTAACTACTGATCACTAGTTAACTAACACTAAAGACTGATCACTACTGATCATTAGTTAACTAACACTAACTACTGATCACTAGTTAACTAACACTAACTACTTATCACTGGTTAACTAACACTAACTACTGATCACTGGTTAACTAACACTAACTACTGATCACTAGTTAACTAACACTAAAGACTGATCACTACTGATCATTAGTTAACTAACACGAACTACTGTTAACTAGTTCACTAACACTAACTACTTATCACTGGTTAACTAACACTAACTACTGATCATTAGTTAACTACAACTAACTACTGATCACTAGTTAACTAACATTAACTACTGATCACTACTGATCATTAGTTAACTAACACTAATTACTGATCACTGGTTAACTAACACGAACTACTGATCACTGGTTGACTAACACTAACTACTGATCACTAGTTAACTAACACTAACTACTGATCACTAGTTAACTAACACTAAAGACTGATCACTGGTTAACTAACAAAAACTACTGATCATTAGTTAACTAACACTAACTACTGATCACTGGTTAACTAACACGAATGAATGATCACTACTGATCACTAGTTAACTAACACTAACTACTGAATACTAGTTAACTAACACTACAGACTGATCACTGGTTAACTAACACTAAAGACTGATCACTAGTTAACTAACACTAAAGACTGATCACTGGTTAACTAACACTAAAGACTGATCACTACTGATCATTAGTTAACTAACACTAACTACTGATCACTGGTTACCTAACATTAAAGACTGAACACCACTGATCATTAGTTAACTAACACTAACTACTGATCACTGGTTAACTAACACTAAAGACTGATCACTACTGATCATTAGTTAACTAACATTAACTAATTATCACTAGTTATCTAACACTAACTACTTATCACTGGTTAACTAACACTAACTAATGATTATTAGTTAACTAAAACAAACTACTGATCATTAGTTAACTAACACTAACTACTGATCACTGGTTAACTAACACTAACTACTGATCACTGGTTAATCAATCAATCAATCAATCAATGTTTATTTATATAGCCCAATATCACAAATGTTACATTTGTCTCAGTGGACTTTACAGTTTGTACAAAATATCAGTATGACAATACGACACCCTCTGTCCTTAGACCCTCACATCGTACAAGGAAAAACTTCCGAAGAAAACCCACAGTTTAAAGGGAAAAATGGGAGAAATCTCAGGGAGAGCAACAGAGGAGGGATCCCTCTCCCAGGACGGACAGACGTGCAATAGATGCCGTGTGTACATTGAAAATGGAAAACTAACACTAACTACTGATCACTAGTTAACTAACACTAACTACTGATCACTAGTTAACTAGCACTAAAGACTGATCACTGGTTAACTAACACTAACTACTGATCACTAGATAACTAACACCAATGACTGATCACTACTGATCATTAGTTAACTAACACTAATTACTGATCACTGGTTAACTAACACGAACTACTGAATACTAGTTAACTAACACTACAGACTGATCACTGGTTAACTAACACTAAAGACTGATCAATAGTTAACTAACACTAAAGACTGATCACTGGTTAACTAACACTAAAGACTGATCACTACTGATCATTAGTTAACTAACACTAACTACTGATCACTGGTTAACTAACACTAAAGACTGATCACTACTGATCATTAGTTAACTAACACTAATTACTGATCACTGGTTAACTAACACGAACTACTGATCATTAGTTAACTAACACTAACTACTGATCACTGGTTAACTAACACTAAAGACTGATCACTACTGATCATTAGTTAACTAACACTAACTACTGGTCACTAGTTAACTAACACTAACTACTTATCACTGGTTAACTAACACTAACTACTGATCATTAGTTAACTAAAAAAAAACTACTGATCATTAGTTAACTAACACTAACTACTGATCACTGGTTAACTAACACTAAAGACTGATCACTACTGATCATTAGTTAACTAACACTAACTACTGATCACTGGTTAACTAACACTAACTACTGATCACTAGTTAACTAACACTAACTACTGATCACTGGTTAACTAAAACTAAAGACTGATCACTGGTTAACTAACACTAACTACTGATCACTAGATAACTAACACTAAAGACTGATCACTACTGATCATTAGTTAACTAACACTAATTACTGATCACTGGTTAACTAACATGAACTACTGATTATTAGTTAACTAACACTAACTACTGATCACTGGTTAACTAACACTAAAGACTGATCACTACTGATCATTAGTTAACTAACACTAACTACTGAATACTAGTTAACTAACACTACAGACTGATCACTACTGATCATTAGTTAACTAACACTAACTACTGATCACTAGTTAACTAACACTAACTACTTATCACTGGTTAACTAACACTAACTACTGATCATTAGTTAACTAACACTAAAGACTGATCACTGGTTAACTAAAACTAAAGACTGATCACTACTGATAATTAGTTAACAAACACTAACTACTGATCACTGGTTAACTAACACTAAAGACTGATCACTACTGATCATTAGTTAACTAACACTAATTACTGATCACTGGTTAACTAACATGAAATACTGATTATTAGTTAACTAACACTAACTACTGATCACTGGTTAACTAACACTAAAGACTGATCACTACTGATCATTAGTTAACTAACACTAACTACTGAATACTAGTTAACTAACACTACAGACTGATCACTACTGATCATTAGTTAACTAACACTAACTACTGATCACTAGTTAACTAACACTAACTACTTATCACTGGTTAACTAACACGAACTACTGATCATTAGTTAACTAACGCTAACTACTGATCACCGGTTAACTAACACTAAAGACTGATCACTAGTTAACTAACATTAACTACTGATCACTAGATAACTAACACTAATGACTGATCACTACTGATCATTAGTTAACTAACACTAACTACTGATCACTAGTTAACTAACACTAACTACTGATCACTAGTTAACTAACACTAACTACTGATCACTACTGATAATTAGTTAACTAACACTAATTACTGATCACTGGTTAACTAACACTAACTACTGATCACTGGTTAACTAACACTAAAGACTGATCACTACTGATCATTAGTTAACTAACACTAACTACTGATCACTAGTTAACTAACACTAACTACTTATCACTAGTAGTTAATGTTAACTAACATTAACATTCATGTTAACTAACATTAACTACTGATCACTAGATAACTAACACTAATGACTGATCACTACTGATCATTATTTAACTAACACTAACTACTGATCACTGGTTAACTAACACTAACTACTGATCATTATTTAACTAACACTAACTACTGATCACTGGTTAACTAAAACTAACTACTGATCACTGGTTAACCAACACTAACTACTGATCACTAGTTAACTAACACTAACTACTGATCACTGGTTAACTAAAACTAACTACTGATCACTGGTTAACCAACACTAACTACTGATCACTAGTTAACTAACACTAACTACTGATCACTAGTTAACTAACACTAAAGACTGATCACTGGTTAACTAACATTAACTACTGATCACTAGTTAACTAACACTAACTACTGATC
>NW_022990931.1:0-57500 GCF_902827175.1 Gymnodraco acuticeps
AGAGGTGGAGGAGAGTCAAGGTGGAGGAGAGTCCTCTCCTGTCAGACTGAGAGACTCAGTGAGCTAAAGGACTCTCAGTGTTATCTCAGTGGGTCTCAAACGTTTTGGTCACCATTAATGTAAACAATTATTTCCGAGCCACACATTTATATGATCATTATAGTTATACAAAAATAAGAGAATAAATGAAAAACAGGTATGAAATACTATATGACATTAAAAAAAGAATAAAGTTTAAAAGGGTGATTTGTAAAATATCCATAAAGAAAAAGTAAATCTGTTTACAGTTCCGTTTCATCTGGGTGTTGAGAGAGGTATCCATAGATCTCTTCATTTTGCTCTCAATGTGTCCACACACCACCTATAAAAATAGCACTTGACCCCTGCTTACACCTATATGCCGTGAGCTGATTATCGAGCCTTCGTTGTAACAGTTGCGGGTACACTGTGTATGTGCGTGTGGAGAGTGTTGCAGTAGACAATTCCACTGTAGCGACCGGTACATTAATGGGAAACCCTAAATGTTTGAGCACCCTCTATGAAACGTCAAGCTACCTCACACCCCCAAAAGAAGTCTTTGGCGTCGCCACTGAGCCTGACTATGTGTGTTGGGGGGCCCCGACTTTTTTTTTTTCTCCAAAGGGGGGGCCTGACAGAAAAAGTTTTGAGAACCACTGAGCTAACCTAACAACTAGCATAACATTGCTGTTTCAACTGCAAACCGCTTTAAATCCCTTTAAATATGGGGAAAATAGTATGTGGCCGACATGTTTACGTTTACGCCTCTTTAATAAACATAGATCTATATTTTCTTACCCAATAAAGTAACTGTAGACTTACCTGTTTAGCAATTTTCACGAATTCTGTTTTCTAAAACGCTGTAACGGAACATTCAGCACATCAACAACCAACCAACTGAAATTCAAACTAGTCGTCTCCGCCGGATCCACCAATCAGCGTTCAACAAGTGGGCGGGGTTAACTATTTGGGAGCGCTTGGTGAATTATATCTAGACGTTCTAAATGGGCGGGGATAAGATTGACAGTGCATTGAGTTAGGTTCGGTAACGGTGTTTGTATGCACTGGGCTGAAGCCATGGATGTATTAAGCGTATCTTGAAGTTGGATGACCAGTCTTTTAAAAAGTAATTCGGACCCACACATCAGGCAGACTGTTTTGACCATACTCTATTTATACATTCTAGATTTTGACCTATAATAGGATGATAAAACATATAATGGACTGCTAAAAGTCGCTATCGATTATTCATTCTTTTTCATATAATTTGTACTTAAAACAGATCAATGTATGTCGTGTGAATGTGTTTTTTAAGAGGAAGAAAAATGTGTCTTGCTTATTTAACACGCAAATAATGTATTGCAAAACTACTTCATACAATGATAATTGAAAGATACTAAGCAACATATTCCAAATCCATTCACCACACCATTTCATTTTTTATTTAGTACATTGATGAATTAGGCTACAACATATTTAAAAGGTTTTGGTCCACGAGGATACTTGTTTTATTGCATTTCTATTCAGTGTCCATGATCTGAACAGACTCGTCGACCACGACCAGAGGGAAGGGGGTCACAGTTTTGGTCAGGACCGCCGTGGTGCCAGGCTTATATCTGTACTGTCCCTCTCTGAAAAGACAAGAAGGAGAGAAAGTCTTATTATGTGTTGCTTAAAGTTCTCTGTAAAGTTAAAACTGCAGGGTCAAACAGTGCTGGAGCTTCAGGGCATTTGTTCTCAATAAGGAACTTTTTGTAGTTTATTAAATACTGTGTGTTGCATCGTTGGAGGTGCTCGGCCATAAGATTTTCATTGCCATTTCTACAATGTAGCTTATCCATCCATCTTCTCCCGCTTATCCGTGGTCGGGTCTCGGAGGTAGCAGTTCCAGCAGAGAGCCCCAAACTTTCCTTTCCCTGGCGACATCAACCAGCTCTGACTGGGGATCCCAAGGCGCGAAGAGATATAATCCCTCCACCTGGTCCTAGGTCTATCCCTTGGTCTCCTCCCAGCTGGACGTGCTTGGAACACCTCCCTAGGGAGACGCCCAGGTGGCATCCTTACTAGGAGCCCGAACCACCTCAACTGGCTCCTTTCGACGCGAAGGAGGAGCGGTTCAACTCCGAGTCCCTCCCTGATGACTGAACTTCACACCTTATCCCTAAGGGAGACACCAGCCACCCTGCGGAGAAAACCCATCTCGGCCGCTTGTACAATGTAGCTTATATTAAAACCTTTGAATCTTGAATCTTGAGGAATTTAACACCCATTAGTCCGAGACTTTGAAACGTTCCTGGACACGGCACAGACAAACGCTGATTGAGTCTTAAAAGATCTTTTGGATAATATCAAAAAATATCAAAATAAGAGTTTATTTTCCATGGGAACAAATAAGATAAGATAAGATCCCGATGTGGGACATGGTTGTGGTGTAGCAGCATAAAACATTACATTACATGTCACTTGTTAGACGCTTTTATCCAAAGCGACTTACATACTCAATACTGTGGACGATCCCCACAGGAGCACTTTGGTGTGAAGTGTCTGAGGGACACAACGACATGCTGACTGCAGTGGGGTTTGAACCTGTGCTCCCCTGATCCCAACACCAACGCACTACCCACTGCGCCACACACATCAAAGACATGGCATTGTACAATACAAATAAAAAAAGACTAGAAATAAACAAGAAATGGTGAATTTACAAATTAACAATAGCAAAAACTAAATATAAAGCAAGTTATTATATATACTTAAGTATGTGAGGGGTGGAATATAAAATATTAAACTGAATATATAAACGTAAATATGTACAAATATTAAATTGAGAACCAAAACAGGTAGAAAAGCCTTCATGACGGCTCACCGTTTGCCCTTCATGGCGGGCTTGTCGTATCCTCGCAGCATCTCCACTCCGGCCTCAGTGATGATGCACAGGTCCACGTTGCTTCCTGACCCCAGGTCACAGAAGATCCCCGCAGTGATGGCTTCTCGTACGAGCTGCTTCGCCTCCTCCAGCTGAACGGGAGAAGCAGGAAGACAATAAAAAAGGTTATTGAGACATAATTATAAAAGAGGATACAGGTAGTAGGTAGTAGGTACTGAACATTTGCAAAATCCTCTGCCACTGTAAAATTGTGAAATCTTGCTAAGTATATTTGTCTAATGTCTAGTCAGAATATGTCTTTACACTTTATATAAGACCTAATACTTAAAGGTCCCATGTCATGCTTTTCCGGTGATCACCCGTCCCCTTGTTGTTATGTAGCTTTTTCTGCATGTAAACGGTCTGCAGAGTCAAAACCCTCAAAGTGCACCCTGTAGTGAGTAAATCTCTAACACAGAGAAGACCTGTCTGTGCTGCCCCAGAACGCCTCGTTGGTGATTTCTCTCTTTCCATTGTTTACTTCTTATAGTGTAGTAAGTACAGTGACGTATTGGGTATAGTGATGTAACGACTTCCTCACACACACACACACACACACACACACACACACTCAATCTTTTCTCAGCTACAGCTCCGCCTGAGACGGCGAGACGCAGCGGGGCTCGGCCTGGACTCATTCTGAGCACACACGCAGACTCACAGCCAGGCTGCAGGTGTGTGTGTGTGTGTGTGTGTGTGTGTGTGTGGTGTGTGTGTGTGTGTTTGTGTGTGTGGTGTGTGTGTGTGTGTGTGTGTGTGGTGTGTGTGTTGTGTGTGTGTGTGTGTGGTGTGTGTGTGTGTGTGTGTGTGTGTGTGTGTGTGTGTGTGTTCAGGCTGGGTTTCGATGTGTCTCGCAGACCCCCCGCAGCAAGCCAGCTCACACGGTCCCCTCCTCACAGCAGCGAGCCCCGCAACGTCCCAACTACATGGCACCCAGACCCCACGCAGCATTCTCATCTGTTTGTCATTACTGGTGTCATTTCCTGGTTGCTAACGCCATGGTAACACATAATCACTGATGTTCAGCTGTAACGGTGGTGGACTCATCAGAGCAGAGTGGGCGAGCTGACCAATCAGAGCACACTGGGCTCATAGGGAGGGGAGGGGGGGGCAGGAGCTCCAACAAGGCGTTTAGGACAGAGAGTGAATACACATACTATACAGAGATGCTGTGAGAAACCAATGTGAGTTTGGAACATTGAACAATGTAAATCTGTTCTAGTAAACCTCAACAATGGAGTTATGATCAGTAGAAAAGGCCATGACATGGGACCTTTAAGAAGTAGTGATATATAAGGTCTTGTTTTTAGACATGCATCCATCTTTTTAAGTCAAAGTCTCTTGAAAACATCTGATTTTGAGTTGGATCTCAGAGGAAGCAGGTTTATTAAGCTGCTGTGTTATTTGTAAAAGATAGATCCTCACATGGAAACGGCAAACATGTTTATAGGGATGGGTTTATATCCTGTCAGATAATAAGAAAGCTAATGTAATAAAGTGGAAGCACATTGTCCTGTGTTCTTGTATTTAGTGATAGTTCTGCACCTCGATGATTTCTGACATCTTGTCTTGTTGTTGAATCCTTGTTGGTAGATGTTTATACAACAGCTATACATCTCCATGATGATATCATTTGCAACGCACAACATGCCTTCAGTGTCACATTGATCATAGTCAGCCTCACCTCCATGTTGGGTTTGAATCTGTCCTCAAACACAGAGACAGCAGCCGCAGCTCCAGATCCTGAAACAACATGTTTGTTTTACACCTTCCAGCCTGGTCAGCACCAGAGAGGCAAAAGTACACACATCCTTTCCTCAAGCAGAAGTACAGATACTCGTGTTTAAAGATACTCTGGTGAAAGTAGAAGTACTGACTAAACTTCTTCACTCAAGTCAAAGTAAAGAGGCTTTGAAATGTACTTCAGTAAAAAGTACCCATAACTAGCAGCTGCTTTAAAGAGTACCTGACCTCCCTTTATATTAATAGAACAATAATGTCATTGTTAGCTAATGAATGTTTCCATGCTGAACAACGGGCAACATGACAACGTTTCCATTGGTCCCTCTTCTTTAGAGAAGACCAGGAAATGATGGATACACGGATCGTGTTCAAATCAATAGGCACGCAATGACTCTAAAGAATAATGATCACGCATCAAACACACATTCAGACTAAAGGAACCAGCTGTTTGGAAATGAGAGAAGTAGAAAGTACAGGTATTTGAGTTCAACATGTAAGAAGTAGAAAGTACAGGTATTTGAGTTCAACATGAGAGAAGTAGAAAGTACAGGTATTTGTGTTCAACATGTAAGAAGTAGAAAGTACAGGTATTTGAGTTCAACATGTAAGAAGTAGAAAGTACAGGTATTTGTGTTCAACATGTAAGAAGTAGAAAGTACAGGTATTTGTGTTCAACATGTAAGAAGTAGAAAGTACAGGTATTTGTGTTCAACATGTAAGAAGTAGAAAGTACAGGTATTTGAGTTCAACATGTAAGAAGTAGAAAGTACAGGTATTTGTGTTCAACATGTAAGAAGTAGAAAGTTCAGGTATTTGTGTTCAACATGAGAGAAGTCAAAGTAGAAAGTCGTCAGAAAAAGAAGTAGTGGAGTAAAGTACTGATTCCAGAAAAATTTACTTAAGTACAGTAACAAAGTATTTGTACTCCACTACTTCCCGCCTCTGGTCAGCACACACAGAGTATACAGGGCAGGGAACTCTTACCCATGGTGAGGAAAGGCAGTTTGTCGTAGGAGCCGTGGGGGTAAACGCTGTACAGCTGAGGTCCCGTCACATCCACTCCTCCAACGATCAGAGAGGCACCGATTTGACCCTGGTACCTGAGAAACAACCAGACATCAGTACAGCATGCTTTCTCTGGGAGGAACACGTCCACCTGCACATGCATGGATATCAATACAGTAAGAGACTGAAGAGACAATAAGGGTGTTTCAAAGTGAAATACGTCAATCAATCAATCAGTGTTTATTTACAGTATATAGCCCAATACATTTGTCTCAGTGGACTTCACAGTTTGTACAGAATATCAATACGACAATACGACACCCTCTGTCCTTAGACCCTCACATCGGTAAACCTCGAAAGAAACCCCACAGTTAACGGGGAAGAAAGGGAAGAAACCTCGAGGAGGGCAACAGAGGAGGGATCCCTCTCCCAGGACGGACAGACGTGCAGTAGATGTCGTGTGTAACTCTGTCTGCTCACCTGAACAGCATCTGTTTCAGCTGCCGGGTCACCATGGTGACGAGTGCAGGTCGCCCGGTGTTGAGCATGTGCAGCTCCACGTTGGAAGACATGATCTGCGTGGTGACGTCAGCGTCTGCAGCGACGCCGGCTCCACAGCAGCTGAAGGACAGTGGACAGCTTCTTAAAGTGCTTTCTACTGCTGCAGATAACTTCAGAACCAAACTCTGATATGTCAGGTATTACCTCAATAAATGGTCAAACCCTCCACCTCTAAAACACTTTTATTTTGTAATCCTTTTACACGAGTAGCCTGACTACAATTCACTTAAAGCCGGGGTTTCCAAACTCAAGGACTTCATTGTATGTGGCCCGCAAGAGCTTGCAAAGAATATAATACGTTTATTATACGATTACACGCCGCTTAACAGAAGCACGTTGCCCATAAACTACATGTCCCACAATGCATCTCATTTTGTGACATGCACACTGAAGAGACTTGCAATTATTTTCCCTAGACTTCTGCTTTCAGACGTAGTTATTTATGAAGTTATTACCCTATCCGATAATAATCCAATGCAGAGGCAACGATGTAATATAATACATTATTTTATATCTTTATATGTATATTTATATAATCTTAAAGTTACAACCGGCCCTTTGAGTGAAACCATAATGCTGATGTGGCCCGATTGAGTTTGACACTCCTGACTTAAAGGAAATGTCTTTCTCATGGATTCTTAAACACAAGCACAGGAAGAGCATGTAAGTATATATACATATGTACTAGTAGAAAGGACATGAATAACAAAGAATACTCAAGATAACATGTTCCAGATAAGGTACACTGTTCTATAAAAGACCCATATATTACAGTAGCAGATATATACATATGATTGTATATAAATTACAGTTGTGTAAAATGTTCATTGTTATGGAGAGGGAGAAACTAAAACTATGAGGCAGTGAGTTCTCTGTCAGACAGATTGAACAACACAGTATGATGTCAATGTATGTAACACAAACACCTTGAGGAGTGTATAAGGAATAAAGGTCAAATGATACCGGGGAGTAATACTGTGAGATGCTGGGTTAGGGTCAGAGGTGGGAAGTAGTGGAGTACAAATACTTTGTTACTGTACTTAAGTACATTTTTCAGTACTTTAATCCACTACTTATTTTTGTGACAACTTTTTACTTTGACTTCTTACATGTTGAACATAAATACCTGTACTTTCTACTTCTTACATGTTGAACACAAATACCTGTACTTTCTACTACATGTTGAACTCAAATACCTGTACTTTCTACTTCTTACATGTTGAACACAAATACCTGTACTTTCTACTTCTTACATGTTGAACCCAAATACCTGTACTTTCTACTTCTTACATGTTGAACTCAAATACCTGTACTTTCTACTTCTACATGTTGACACAAATACCTTACTTTCTACTTCTTACATGTTGAACTCAAATACCTGTACTTTTCTACTTCTTACATGTTGAACACAAATACCTGTACTTTCTACTTCTTAACATGTTGAACACAAATACCTGTACTTTCTACTTCTTACATGTTGAACTACAAATACCTGTACTTTCTACTTTCTTACATGTTGAACTCAAATACCTGTACTTTCTACTTCTTACATGTTGAACTACAAATACCTGTACTTTCTACTTCTTACATGTTGAACACAAATACCTGTACTTTCTACTTCTTACATGTTGAACACAAAATACCTGTACTTTCTACTTCTTACATGTTGAACACAAATACCTGTACTTTCTACTTCTTACATGTTGAACTAACAAATACCTGTACTTCTACTTCTTACATGTTGAAACTCAAATACCGGTACTTTCTACTTCTTCACATGTTGAAACTCAATACCTGTACTTTCTACTCTACATGTTGAACTCAAATACCTGTACTTTCTACTTCTTACATGTTGAACTCAAATACCTGTACTTTCTACTTCTTACATGTTGAACACACGATACCTTGGTAACTTTCCGTACTACTACTTCTTACATGTTGAACTCAAATACCTGTACTTTCTACTTCTTACATGTGAACTCAAATACCTGTACTTTCTACTTCTTACTGTTGAACTCAAATACCTGTCTACTTTCTACTTCTTACATGTTGAACTCAAATACCTGTACTTTTCTACTTCTCACATGTTGAACTCAAATACCTGTACTTTCTACTTCTTACATGTTGAACACAAATACCTGTACTTTCTACTCTTACATGTTGAACTCAAATACCTGTACTTTCTACTTCTCACATGTTGAACTCAAATACCTGTACTTTCTACTTCTCACATGTTGAGCTCAAATTACCTGTACTTTCTACTTCCTCATTTTCCAACAGCTGGTTCCTTTAGTCTGAATGTGTGTTTGATGCGTGATCATTATTCTTTAGAGTCATTGCGTGCCTATTGATTTGAACACGATCCGTGTATCCATCATTTCCTGGTCTTCTCTAAAGAAGAGGGACCAATGGAAACGTTGTCATGTTGCCGTTGTTCAGCATGGAAACATTCATTAGCTAACAATGACATTATTGTTCTATTAATATAAAGGGAGGTCAGGTACTCTTTAAAACAGCTGCTAGTTATGGGTACTTTTTACTGAAGTACATTTCAAAGCCTCTTTACTTTCACTTGAGTAAAGAAGTTTAGTCAGTACTTCTACTTTTACCAGAGTATTTTTAAACATGAGTATCTGTACTTCTACTTGAGTAAAGGATGTGTGTACTTTTGCCCTCTCTGGTTAGGGTAGAACTGGCCTGTGTGTTGTCTCAGTAAACGGTGGCTCTACTCACTAGATGTTAGGAGCGATGAAGTGGATCTTCATGCAGTTTTTATCTGCCACCACCATGTCGTCTGTAGCCCGGGTGTCAGCTCCCAGGATCACTCCATCCTGACAGAGAGGAGAGAGAGAGTCAGCTGGCTCATATCAAGAGTGAAAAATGCTGCTCCAAAAACAGGTAGAAATATAATAAAAACAAGGTGTGTTTGTGTTGGGAACATTCTGAACGTCCTCTTCCAATATGAGAGTAACGTGATGACAAAGGTATCCCAACTGTAGCTGTGAACATGACAGGATGTGTGATTACCTAGAAGAGCATCAGGACTGTTTGAGGCAGATGATAGCTATGTGATTAACATGATGATTCAGCCTCTATGGAGAGAGACATCAAGCATGCTCATTTCTGACGTGGAGCTAATCTGAAGTAAACATTGAATACTGCTTTCTATTCCTCCATCTTGTGACTGTGTGACTCCCTCTCTTGGATATCAGCATGTGAAGGACACTGAAGGAACTAGTTGATGCTCTGTATGTGACGACTCCTTCCATTCTGGAGAGGATCACAGATTCATGGATCCTGAGGTTGAAGCTCAAACCGGGGACCAGTGAGAGTTTTCTAACAGCTTGTAATAAGTGAACAAATCTGCCAATAGAACAAGTACAAAATGGCTTCAGTTAGATAAATCAGATCTTGTAATTAGCTGGGAAAACTTATTTTGAACTATATTTAATTATTATATGTAACAGAATTAGGGAATTTGTTACAAAAAAGGCAGAAACGTTCAGACGTTTTCTGATGTTAGTTCGTGACTTTCCTATAAAATAAAATGTTTTTAAGAGAGCTTAAGATGAATTGTCTAAAAAAAGGACTTGAGTTATTAGGTCTTATATCAAGTGTAAACATATATTCTGACTAGATATTAGACTAATATACTTTAGGGCTGAACGACTAATCGATTTTAAATTGAAATCGCGATTTTAAATGACGCAATTATCAAATCGCAAAGCATGCGATTCTTTTTTGTTTTTAAATAAAAAAATGTATTGTTCTTCTTGTGTGTCAGTCATCCACACCAATCAGAAGTGCTGTGCTCCACATGTACCAGCCATTGTTAACCAATCAGAAGTGCTGTGCTCCACATGTACCAGCCATTGTTAACCAATCAGAAGTGGCCCATGATAGAAGGTGATAGACAGATTGATCCAATTACCTACCAAGTATTTTTGAAATACCTTTCCAAATGTCTTCTAATGGAGCTTTAGATGGTTTGGTGAAACAAAGCATCTGGGTCAGGTTAGTAATGCTCCATCACATGTTTCTATTACAGGGTGAATCTTAAACTGAAGCTCGACTTTAAAGCAACCCAACGGAAGTTTCATGTAAGTTTAGTTCTTTCACTCGTAGCTCGGGCTGTGGGGGTGCTAGAGACGGGAGCACGTTGATGCGACCTTCCTAGCCGGAGATATGGCCGCATTTTACAATAAACTTCCGTTGGGTCGCTTAAAAACAAATATCGCAAATCGAATCGCAATATCTGTCAGGAAAATCGCAATTAGATTATTTCCCCAAATCGTGCAGCCCTAATATACTTGGCAAGATTTCACATTCTTGCTGTGTGCTGCCGACGTACAAAGCGACCAAGAGCAGCAACCTGTAACATACATGTTAGTTTCTTACAGGTAAAGTCAGAGATACTTGCTTCATCCCCATCGGAAGAATTGTTTCAGGTGAAAAATGTAATGAGGAAACATTTATTTTGAATATGTTGAAAGTATTCCTGATGGCCGATAACACAAATCTCTTTCCTGTATGCAGCACAAGCCAATGCCTGCAGGATTCCTGTTTTCTTGAGTTTGTATCTTCATGGTTGATTGAACTTACTGTCGTTTCCTTATAGTGTTAGCTGAATGAAATGAAATATTACATCTGTCTTCGTCCATTTTAATAAATATCGTGAAGGATATTCATAAATCATCTTTAAAATGGCATGGGTAACAAGTAGACGAAGAAGTGTTGCAACCCTCCCCAGTTTCCCCTACAGCAAAGTCATCATATTTCCAAAAATACCATAATGTACGTTGTAGTGGCAGTTTCCGGTCCACACTGAATGCAGACCCTCACCTTGAAAACTATCCCAGCTATGGTGGTCCCGGTCTTTCTGGCGCCTGGAGCTTTGTATCCGGACTCTGACAAGCTGGACTCCAGAACTGCATTCCTGGAAAACATGAATGAGACAGACTCCTATCAACTCCTTCAGTGTACCAGTGATAGAGGTTTAGACAGAGATGGCAAAAGTACACACATCCTTTACTCAAGTAGAAGTACAGATACTCCTGTTTAAAAATACTCTGGTAAAAGTAGAAGTACTGACTAAACTTCTTTGCTCAAGTCAAAGTAAAGAGGCTTTGAAATGTACTTCAGTAAAAAGTACCCATAACTAGCAGCTGTTTTAAAGAGTACCTGACCTCCCTTTATATTAATAGAACAATAATGTCATTGTTAGCTAATGAATGTTTCCATGCTGAACAACGGCAACATGACAACGTTTCCATTGGTCCCTCTTCTTTAGAGAAGACCAGGAAATGATGGATACACGGATCGTGTTCAAATCAATAGGCACGCAATGACTCTAAAGAATAATGATCACGCACCAAACACACATTCAGACTAAAGGAACCAGCTGTTTGGAAAATGAGAGAAGTAGAAAGTACAAGTATTTGTGTTTCAACAGGTAAGAAGTAGAAAGTACAGGTATTTGAGTTCAACATGTAAGAAGTAGAAAGTACAGGTATTTGAGTTCAACATGTGAGAAGTAGAAAGTACAGGTATTTGAGTTCAACATGTAAGAAGTAGAAAGTACAGGTATTTGAGTTCAACATGTAAGAAGTAGAAAGTACAGGTATTTGTGTTCAACATGTAAGAAGTAGAAAAGTACAGGTATTTGTGTTCAACATGTAAGAAGTAGAAAGTACAGGTATTTGTGTTCAACATGTAAGAAGTAGAAAGTACAGGTATTTGGGTTCAACAAGAAGTAGAAAGTACAGGTATTTGAGTTCAACATGTAAGAAGTAGAAAGTACAGGTATTTGAGTTCAACATGTAAGAAGTAGAAAGTACAGGTATTTGAGTTCAACATGTAAGAAGTAGAAAGTACAGGTATTTGTGTTCAACATGTAAGAAGTAGAAAGTACAGGTATTTGTGTTCAACATGTAAGAAGTAGAAAGTACAGGTATTTGTGTTCAACATGTAAGAAGTAGAAAGTACAGGTATTTGGGTTCAACAAGAAGTAGAAAGTACAGGTATTTGAGTTCAACATGTAAGAAGTAGAAAGTACAGGTATTTGTGTTCAACATGTAAGAAGTAGAAAGTACAGGTATTTGTGTTCAACATGTAAGAAGTAGAAAGTACAGGTATTTGTGTTCAACATGTAAGAAGTAGAAAGTACAGGTATTTGAGTTCAACATGTAAGAAGTAGAAAGTACAGGTATTTGTGTTCAACATGTAAGAAGTAGAAAGTACAGGTATTTGTGTTCAAAATGTAAGAAGTCGAAAGTACAGGTATTTGAGTTCAACATGTAAGAAGTAGAAAGTACAGGTATTTGAGTTCAACATGTAAGAAGTAAAAGTAAAAAGTCGTCAGTAAAATAAGTAGTGGATTAAAGTACTGATACCAGAAAAATGTACTTAAGTACAGTAACGAAGTATTTGTACTCCACTACTTCCCACCTCTGGGTTGTATAGAGAGGGTAAAGGCAGAGCTACATGTGCACAGATCATGGTAGATTCGAGTCACTCAGTATTCCCTCCACCATTTTAGCAGTGACAGTAACAAAGGGACAATAGTTGTTGGTTTACCTGCGGGTGTTCTCGAAGCAGAATCCTCCAGTCTGAATCTCACAGGGCTTCGCGGAGTGCAGCATGTTCTCAGAGAGCAGAGGGTGAACACGGGGATCAAAACCTTCAACTAAAGCCCTCAGAAGTCAAGCGGCGGAGTGTCAGCACTTCTCAGGTTTTTACTTTTACTTTCACTTCTTTACCACAAGCCAAGCCTTCCTGCTCTCCACTGCAAAACATATCCACACTCCTATCAAAACATATCAACACACAATCAGACCTTTGTTCTCATTTTGAGTTTGAAATAGGATGAACAGAGATGTGTTTTGTTGACACTTGAATTGTCTCCCAGTTCAACTTGTATTTTCTTCTCCTGGATCAAATCTCTCAGGTGAGGAGTAAAGGAGGGGTCTCCGCCTCTAACTGTAATAACTTCATCTTAACTTTGGCATCATTTATGAAATAACTTCATAGTGAGTTAACTATGTTTCTGAATGGATAGCCTGTAAGTCACTCGCTATTACAAATGATTAAGAAACTAATGAGACAATACAACTGCTTAAAATATATACTGATCTTTCTTGCAGTGTATTACATTGCCCACATCATAGTGTTACATAAAAAACTGTCACGGTGAAACAATAAGGGACTCAACATGGTTCCTGGAGGCCTGAAATGTGAGCTGAACTACTTTCACTTTTTCTCCCTGCGTTTAATGAAGTGGAGTGGACCTAAAATAACCAAACATTCACTGTTCATTGTTCCTGCTCTTATCCAAAATGTGTTTTAAGATCGTGCTGAAATGTAAATCTACATTGAAACTCAGAAAAAATGCTTCTGTAAGGAAAAATCAGTCATAAGTGTTTTTGAAAACAATGTATTTCAAGTGTTGAACAAGTCAATCAAACACAGTGCTTCATGTTATTATGCATGTTTCCTGCTAGACTGTCCTCCCAATATGATTAGCATCACTTCTGCACAGAATCATTTCATCTCTTCCATTACTACTGTATGCAGAATATCACAAACACATGATGAAATGCTGACTGGCCAACATAGTCTATTACATGAAGACACACCCCTCCCATAGATACAGAGATCTTATTGAAGTTTACACACGGATAACTGGCGCATCACAACATCATCTTACATCAATATAAACACTTCAAAGTTGTTTAAATTCAAATGTTTTCTGATTAAATTCTGAATTGTGTCACTTCCTTGTTTGGAAAAGACACGGTGGGAGACATTAAGCAGAATACACCACTGGCTGTCGTATGGTAGAACATGTGGAAATCACAGGGCACAGATTAATACAATCATTAAATAAAACCATGGATTAATAAACTGCATGTTCTGAGTATCAATGCTCAGTGAAGACATGTTTATGGCAGCCACAAGACTTCATGAGTGATGATACAACACCATTCGTTGTGTGATCTTAGAAAGCCATGATTATTAATAGAGTGAAGAAGTTATGAACTTTATAAAATCCTTGGACTGTAAATATAAGACTTAGCAAAGTTATGTTAGAGCAGACATGTCCCCTGAGTTATCAAACAGTGTACATTTAAGGCACAGAGGCACAACCCAGAGTGTGTCATGTAAAAATAATGAATAACTGAGTTTCATCTCATCAGGTTTTTGTTGATATTAAAAGGATTTAAAGAAAATCCATCCACAGGTTCATTTGTGTTAATCAGTGTTACACTTTGAAACAGAACGGGCTGTAAATCGATTGTCCATCATTATGATTAGTGTGCATTGTACCAGCAGAGGAACAGCACCTGCCTGCCAGTCGTTACAAATCAGTAATCACACATTATTTAAAGTGCATAATCGATCAAATCAGGAGAATACTGTAGCTTGGACGTCCTGCCACAGATCCATTTCACTTCACAGGTTATTAAAGTCCTGCTTCACAGTTTGGCTCTGGGCGTTTGCTCCAGCAGTTTCCTCATGTCCTGCAGAGCTGCTTCCACAGCGCGGGCCAGATGTGCTGCGTTAGTTTCTGAACAGCTGTTGAAAGAGGACACTGCGAAGTTGATGTGATCGTCCATGGGGTTGTAGCACACGCCGTATCCGCTGGGTGAAACCGGGCCGAAGCACATCACACAGTCGGTCTTTGACGGTACCTTGCGAAGACATGAGAATGTAGTGTTAGCAGTTAGCCTTCTCCATCTGGAACTCACTCCCCAAAAACATCTGTGAATGCACTGACCTCCCCATGTTCAAATCACATTTAACAAAACCTCTTCAGAACTGCTTTAATGTGATCATATTTTTTTTAATGTAAGCAGAAACACATGGTACAAAACACATACGTGAAAGAACATACAAACCGTTCCCTTACAAAACAAATAAAAATGAAATAAAAACCCTCAGGACCACTTCAGAGACATGTTTTCTATAGATCTGAGGTCTATAATATATTCATGAAAAACAGTATAATAATACATTTTATTTCTATAGCGCTTTTCTTGAACCCAAAGACGCTTTACATTTGGGAGGGAGGGTAGACAAACAAAACAAAAACAAAAAGAAACAAAACAAAACAGAAAAGCAGTCAGGAGGAAGTTGGTTGAGGGGGGGGGGGGGGGGGGGGGCTTATGGATACAGAGTTGAAGAGGTGAGTTTTGAGGCGGGACTGGAACAGGGTGAGGGACTCAGACTCACGGAGGTATTGGGGGAGGGAGTTCCAGAGCTTCGGGGCTGCCACAGAGAAGGCTCTGTCCCCGATAATATTATAATATAATATAATACAATATATGACAGTATAATAGGGGCCCTTTAAGTCTTAGGAACACATCTATGCGCCGTTCACCCCCTGATCCCACTGGAAGCGTCTGCGCTGCGACCTCCTCCTGCGTCATAACCCACCAGGCGCGTTTCAAAACGTTGCGGAAGCGGAGTGTCGTGTGTGCAGCCTCGCAGTATTCCACCAGACCCGCTGCGCTGCGCCGCGTCAAAAATAGGATTCATCCTATATTTTAGAAATCCCTTGCGGCGAGGAGCTTCTGGGACGCTTCGAGCCGCGGCGCAGCGGGTCTGGTGGAATAGCACCCATTGACTAGAGTGGCCGCGATCGCTAAAAACGCCGCAGCCGCAGCGCAGACGCTCCTGGTGGGATTAGGGGGTAAGTAGTGGCGGTTCACAGCGCTGGTCCATACCTGACTTGTAGAGAGTTTGTACTCTAAGGCTTTGGAGTAGGCGGGGTCCGTGTAGATCTCAGGGACGGAGACTTTCTCCTCCAGAGCGATCATCTTAAGGCCCAGCAGGTGTCTGTCGATGGCCTGGCCGCTGATCGCCTGATGGAGAGAAGGATGTTAGTCACCAGATGTTAACTACTTATTAACTAGACATGCTTTATTCTGTATCTTCCTTGTTGCAGGAGCTAGACGTACAAATTCAATAATACAGTGTTTACCCAAGCAGTAGGTTGTTGTAATTATAAGTATAAGTAAGTATTGAAAGTGCCTCAAACAAGACAAAATAGTACTTGTGTTTTGGGGGAGTTGGTGGTGTTTAGGTGAGTATTTGGGCAGCAGGATTGTGTGCATGGGGTTGAGTCTAAATAAACTACAGTGTGTGTTCATGGTAACGAAGGAACATGTGCCTCAGGTTCTTTGTAAAACAATGCCTCTCGATGGCACAAAGGAAGAAGATATATTAAGCGTTGACACACACCGTGCTTCTCAGTAGGAAACATTCACTGTAAGTTTGAGCTTTGTTGACAATTATTACTAGACGTGTTGACTTTGTTCATGCTGTGAATACTCACCATGTTAGTATACGCCCTGTGAGCATGAACAGCTTTCTCCATTAGATCCACCTTCTCTGTGTTCTGGTGAAAACAGGAAAAGGCGGGAAACATTACAACACAAACTGTTTCTCCTCAACGTAGAATTGTTTCCTAGAAGAAGAATCTATACTCATTTGGGGACGTGCCCATAAAGCGTTTTGTCTCTGGCAGAAAAGCGCTTTCTTTAGTTTTTATACTGCCATTGTAACTTAGACTGACACAGACTTTGCTTTTTATTACCCAGCTCCATTACTATATGTATGTTTAAAACTGTTTTTAACATGAGCACCAATCAGAGGACAGATGATTTGCTGCCTGTGAAGAAGTGACTGACAGAGTTCCCTATGAACCAGCTGGTGTACCGCGTCAATACAAATACATCCCATACAAATGTCCCTTTTAATCACACCTGTTTGCTGAGGTCATCAAAGGCCTTGACGAAGGCAGCGGAGGCGCTCGAAGCAGATCTGATTGTGTCTGTGCGGCCGAATCTGAACATACGCAGGGAGGCGCTCTCGTACGTGGCACAGCAGCGCTGGTTCATCCTGAGAGAGAAGACCAGAGCAGTGTGCAAAAACTGACTGGTGGCTACTAGACTAATACAGGGTTCATACACTTTTTCACCAATGATTCTCCATGACTTCTCCATGACCTTTACCTCATTTTCCATGACTTCTCCATGACCTTTACCTCATTTTCCATGACTTCTCCATGACCTTTACCTCATTTTCCATGACCTTTACCTCATTTTCCATGACTTCTCCATGACTTCTCCATGACCTTTACCTAATTTTCCATGATTTCTCCATGACCTTTACCTCATTTTCCATGACCAAAACAAATCTCTTTCTCAGCGGTACCACTGCAAATTGTTTATTTTAACGTGGAACAGGAAAATAAGGTCTGCATATGAAATAACTTATATCAAATAGTAGGCTTACTAGCTCCGACAGGCTAAAGCCACTAGAGGGCGTGATTGTAAACATCTCTCACCAGAGAATTACCGCAACAGTTAAATGCCTACGTTTCATTACTATACGATAGAGTATGTATTATCATTATAGTATTACTATTTCGGCGATTAGATAAAATATAAATTATATTTGATGCAACTTTAGTTACATTTCCATGACTTTTCCAAAACTTTGGGAAAAATATTGTTTTCCAAAACTTTTCCAGGGCCTGGAATTTGCATTTTGAATTTCCATGACTTTTCCAGGTTTTTAATGACCGTGCGAACCCTGCTAATAATAATAATATTTGGGTTAACAAAACTCAAAGTGCTACAGAGTAAAATGGTTGAAACCAAACAACAACAAATATATATATTTAATAAAGTAAACAACGGAATAAAAACAGTGACGTTTAGGCCGGCATGGCAACAAGTGGGGTTTTTAAAGATCTAGCAAAAGGCTATTCTAAAAAGATGCTATGTTAGGCCTTTTCTAAAAGCATCCACAGACTAGGTAACATTAAGCTGTCTGTGGCTCTTTTCTGCTGTAACAAATGGAAATGTCCTCTCTGTGGGACGAACAAAGGTATTCTGATTCTGAATGTACCTCAAAACTTGAATCTATTACATCTCAGTCAAGGACACAATCTTCCTTATTGCAGCGTACATGATAAAGATGAATTTACATGAAGCTCTCTGGTTAGCTTAGCGTTAAAAGTCTCTATAAAAACCACTTATCTAAGTCTTCCCAGCCTCTCACCTGTAGTAAGCCAGCTGAAGCGCCACCTGTATGAAAGCATCAGGGCTCATCTTGTGGGTCTTTGGGATATTTTTACCAAAGTGGTCAAATACGATGACCTTGGTGTCCAGCTCCTGGGCCAGTCTGTGGGGGGAGAAATGAACCTCTCATTACGGGACCCCCTTGAAAACGAGATGGTGCATCTCAAGGGGTTTATCCCAATCAATAAAAATGTCTATATATTACCATCATAACATAAAGAAAACATACATATATAAATACACTTAATAATAAATGTTATTTGTAGAGCACCTTTCATGCACAGAAAACACAACAACAATATTAAAATAAATACAGTAACAAGATAAAACATCAACAGTGATCCCAATGAAATTCCCTTGAAGTAAAGCTGACTTTAAAATAGGTTAAAATATAACAATTAATTAAAAATGTGACATAAAAGCAAAGCAGAACAAAAACAGTAAAACACAGACAATGGGTTGGAGAAGTGAGAATTGAAAGTTAACCCAAATTAAAAGCCATATTAAAAAGATTAATTTGCTTTTAAACATTTCAAAGCAGTCACTAAATACTTGAAGAACTTTTAGCGGATACTACTTCTGTACTTTATTATTCTGAAATGGGCCATTGTGCAGAATGAGTACTTTTACTCTTTGTAATAAGTAACTTTTGATCTTAATACTTTGGTACTTTTACATTTTGAAATCAGGACTTTTACTTACTAGTAAAGGACACATTTAAGACCATTGTATTTGTAAATTTAACTTAAGTAAAGGCTCTGAGTACTTCTTCCAATACTGCAATTTACTGTGTGTGTGTGTGTGTGTGTGTGTGTGTGTGTGTGTGTGTGTGTGTGTGTGTCACCTGAAGCGTCTTGTCAAACCAGACCATAGTATTTGTAGTTTTACTTAAGTAAACTACTTGAGTACTGCTTCCAATACTGCAATGTACTACTGTGTGTGTGTGTGTGTGTGTGTGTGTGTGTGTGTGTGTGTGTGTGTGTGTGTGTGTGTGTGTGTGTGTGTGTGTGTGTGTGTGTGTGTGTGTGTTAGTAAAGTAATCCCTCACATGTCCATGGCGTGCTTGGCCTCCTCGATGTCCTTCTTGATCTCAGGCGTGATGTTGAAGTGCAGTTTTTGGGGCATGGGCAAAGGCACCATGGGAGTCCGCACCAGGTCTGGCTTCCTCCTATTAGCACAAACAAAAACGATCATCAAAATGGAATAAAAACTAAATAAGGTTGCAGTCAAATAGTGCTTTTTGCTTAGGACGGTTCCTAACTGAGTGATATGAGTACTTATAAGTGTCAGCCACGATTAGAGCTATTTCAACTCTGTAGAAGGAAATAAAAGGAGCTTCCTTCAGTATCTCCTTTACCATAGGATACATCGGACCATCCTTTACCAAGGGGAAGGAGACTCCCACAATTCCTTGCAGCTGCTATATTTAAAGTGCCATTACTCCATTTGGGAAAGCAACTCATGATGGACGAATGCACATGATGTCAATTAACGTGCGTACTAAGCATTTTCCATCTCATGCGATATATTGCCGGAGTGCTTCTCCGTTTGAACTTTCATTAATATGTTAAACCAAAAAGGAGAACTATGAATTCAACGTGAAAACACGACCAAAGGAAGTCAAACGTTCACTATGTTTTTCTTTCAGTCTTTATTTCGAACAGATTAAAAGAATAACAAATGTGAAAAACAGAATACCGTATTGTTATAATAAAGTATTTATCCACATTCATGGTAATATTTGTATATTCAACAAAAAAACTAAAAATGTCTTCATATTAATAATAAATCATATGTGTCCGAAAGGGAGCAGGAGGAAGCAAATGCTTATTAATTCCCACCCCTTACTTGATCAATGATTGTCCTTTAAATCATTATGCAAGTTATTCCTACATACATTTATACATATACAATAATTTCTCATCTTCAATCACTTTCTTCATTCTCATAGTTTTCCCAAAAAGTGTTTCTGTACATCCTTTTAAACTGAATTAAGCTTGTGCTTTGTTTTAACTCCTGCTCCAAACCATTCCATAAAATCACCCCACAGATTGTTAAACTCATACTTCTCAGAGTTGTTCTGACCTTGAGTTTCAAATGTAGATTTCCTCTCAAATTATAACCACCCTCTCCGTCTACGAACAATGTTTTTAATGTCCTAGGAAGTAGATTATGTCTGGCTCTGTACATGATTTGTGCCGTTTTAAATGTAACCAGATCAATGAACTTCAATATGTGTGACTTCAAAAATAATCCATTAGTGTGTTCAAGATATCCAACATTATTGATAACTCTTATAGCCCTTTTCTGTAATGTGCATAACGGCTGTAGGTTGGTTTTGTACGTTGTTACAGCCGCTGCTACCTTGTGCCCTTAACTCTGGTTGTGTGTAGATGTAAATGAGCTGTGCAGTTCCTCTGCTATCATTGGCCGTCCCGACCTCTCAACATCCGCGGGGATTGGACAGACGTCACCCTATCCCTGCTCGCTTCTGCCACGTCATCCGGGGGAGGAGTATAAAGGCTGGGCACGGACACCATTCGGGAGGCTCTGTATTGTGTGACAGATGCCTCAACCCTCTCATTGTGACAAAGCCTTCGTTCTGTGATTCTGTTAGCAGTGTGTTACCCAGGTGGTTAGCGCCTGTAGATCAGCATTCTTGTGTGTATTGCTTAGACCCAGGTGGTTAGCGCCTGTAGATCAGCATTCTTGTGTGTATTGCTTAGACCCAGGTGGTTAGCGCCTGTAGATCAGCATTCTTGTGTGTATTGCTTAGACCCAGGTGGTTAGCGCCTGTAGATCAGCATTCTTGTGTGTATTGCTTAGACCCAGGTGATCAGCGCCTGTAGATCAGCATTCTTGTGTGTATTGCTTAGACCCAGGTGGTTAGCGCCTGTAGATCAGCATTCTTGTGAGTATTGCTTAGACCCAGGTGATCAGCGCCTGTAGATCAGCATTCTTGTGTGTATTGCTTAGACCCAGGTGATCAGCGCCTGTAGATCAGCATTCTTGTGAGTATTGCTTAGACCCAGGTGGTTAGCGCCTGTAGATCAGCATTCTTGTGAGTATTGCTTAGACCCAGGTGATCAGCGCCTGTAGATCAGCATTCTTGTGAGTATTGCTTAGACCCAGGTGATTAGCGCCTGTAGATCAGCATTCTTGTGAGTATTGCTTAGACCCAGGTGGTTAGCGCCTGTAGATCAGCATTCTTGTGTGTATTGCTTAGACCCAGGTGATCAGCGCCTGTAGATCAGCATTCTTGTGTGTATTGCTTAGACCCAGGTGATCAGCGCCTGTAGATCAGCATTCTTGTGTGGATTGCTTAGACCCAGGTGATTAGCGCCTGTAGATCAGCATTCTTGTGAGTATTGCTTAGACCCAGGTGATCAGCGCCTGTAGATCAGCATTCTTGTGTGGATTGCGTAGATCCAGGTGGTTAGCACCTGTAGACCCGCACCAGCTGTGTTCTTCCACAGTGAGATTTTCTTTCCTTTTGTATAGCGGGGCAACTCTCTTTTAGAGACCCCTTTTGTTGGATAGTGACAGCTTGACCCGTTGTTGGGCCAAGCTGTTTGTGTAGCCTACATCATTTTACTTACTTGCAGTAACAATTAAACCACCGGTAACGTATACCAATTCCAATCTGGTCGTGTCGTGTCCTTTTGGTCCTCCTAGCCCAATTGGGAACGTAACATACGTGTTTCCCCAAATCTCCACACAGTAAGTTTAGTTGGGTAAGTGATTTTTCAAGCAGGTTTATTTGTAATCAACATGTTTGAATGATGATATGCACAGAAGTAGATGTGTATATGTGTGTAATCCATATATTTCATTGGTTATTATTTATTCATACAGTTTCGTAACTAACTGGGATCCATGTTGATTCACACGAGTGGACAGTAAGGGGAAAACATTTCCTCTCCGTCCTGCTCTCTTACTTGTTGCTGAACTTCCTACAACAAGAATAGATACAAACGATCTTAGACCTACTTACGTGTATTCCACAACATGGTCGATCAGGGCCACTATCGGCGGGCCCTCAGCTGGGGCGTGCTCATAGTTCGCACCACATGTCCCGTCTTCTCCAATAATAAACTGAGAGGAAGAACAGACACAGAACGTGTAAAACATTGGCATTCAATCATCTTAGCTTATCAATTCTGTTAGAGCCAGGCAAGTCCTTCTGCTCAAAATCAAGTGTTGAGTTTACACAGGGGTATCGGAGTACTTCTTCCAATACGGCAATTTACTACTGTGTGTGTGTGTGTGTGTGTGTGTGTGTGTGTGTGTGTGTGTGTGTGTGTGTGTGTGTGTGTGTGTCTAATACTTTATTACTCTGAAATGGGCCATTGTGCAGAATGAGTACTTTTACTCTTTGTAATAAGTAACTTTTGATCTTAATGCTTTTGTACTTTTACATTTTGAAATCAGGACTTTTACTTACTAGTAAAGGACACATTTAAGACCATAGTATTTGTAAATTTAACTTAAGTAAAGGATCCGAGTACTTCTTCCAACAGTGCAATTTACTACTGTGTGTGTGTGTGTGTGTGTGTGTGTGTGTGTGTGTGTGTGTGTGTGTGTGTGTGTGTGTGTGTGTGTGTGTGTGGTCTAGCATTACTATACTTGTGGGGACCTAAATCTGTTAACATAGTCACATGTGGGGACTGGCTTCCCTTATGGGGACAAATTGGAGGTCCCCATGAGGGGAATCATTAATTTTAGGGTGAAGACTTGGTTAAGGGTAAGGTTAAGGGTAAGGGTTAGGGTTAGGCATGTGTTGGTTATGGTTAGGATAAGTCTCCATGAAATGCATGTAAGTCAATGTAATGTCCCCTGAAGTGATGTATACATGGTGTGTGTGTGTGTGTGTGTGTGTGTGTGTGTGTGTGTGTGTGTGTGTGTGTCACCTGGAGCGTCTTGTCGAACCAGCGGTTGCCACTGTTCCACTGGCTGCCTCCTCCGTGCAGCATCTGGACGGCGGCAGAGCTGCGGTACGTCTCATCAGAAACCTGAGGCATGGCTCCGTCCAAACACAGAGTGAAGATGCTCCTCTGGATGGCCCACACCGACTTTTTGTTGGTCTTATCTAGACATGTCAGATAACCCGCAAACATGAGACTCATTGTTTTCTTCTGCTATCGGAGAAGACTTCACGTCACTGATATCATGGCAGTTATCGTGGCTTCCTTCCTTGTTTTCTATCAAGCCACTAGACGCCTTCAACAGACATTTTAAACTTTTTTTCTGTTGGGAAAATACTGAATGTCCTCTTCCAACATGAGAGTAACATGATGACAAAGGTATCAACTGTAGCTGTGAACATGACAGGATGTGTGATTACCTAGAAGAGCATCAGGACTGTTTGAGGCAGATGATAGCTATGTGATTAACATGATGATTCAGCCTCTATGGAGAGAGACATCAAGCATGCTCATTTCTGACGTGGAGCTAATCTGAAGTAAACATTGAATACTGCTTTCTACTCCTCCATCTTGTGACTGTGTAACTCCCTCTCTTGATATCAGCATGTGAAGGACACTGTTTGAGATTTTGAGTAAAGTCAGAATTTTGAGATTTTTCGAAAAAATACATAATTTTTAGAATTTGAGAAAAAAGACAGTATTTTGAGATTTTTTGAAATAATTCATAATTTTGAGAAAAAAGTCCGAATTAGTAGATTTTGGGGGAAAAATATCATAATTTTGAGAAAAAAGTCAGAATTTGTAGATTTTGGGAAAAAAAAATCAGAATTTTGAGAAAAAGTCAGAATTTTTTCAGATTTTTCGAAAAAAGACATAATTTTTAGAATTTGAGAAAAAAGACAGAATTTTTAGATTTTTAGTCCGAATTTTTGGGGGAAAAAATCAGAGTTTTGAGAAACAGACTGTTCAGGAACTAGCTGATGCTCTGTATGTGATGACTACTTCCATTCAGGAGAGGATCACAAACACATGGATCCTGAGATTGAAGCTCAAGCCGGTGACGAGTGATATTTTTCTAACATATTCTTTCCTTTATATTCGTCTCTCACAGTCTACTCACAGTTGATAAGTTGCTTGGCCTCCGTTAATGGGATGATTGTGCAATGCTCAAAATAAAATAAACAACTTAGGTATTCTTTCTTGCTTTCTTTCTTGCTTTGATAAGGCTTATATAACTTGATAACTCAAAGGAAAATTGAACGGTAAAAAACTGTGCTTCGACGGTGTCTTTAAGAGGTTGCCCATCACTGCCGTGGGAATTGTAGTCTTTTATGCTCTGGTTGACTACAGACGTCACGATTAGGTGGCCTTTCTTATAAAAACGAAATACTGGCTCAAACAGGAGTGTTATCTCACCCTTGTTGAGGTTGACGTAGGCCTTGCCCCAGGAGTCTCGATGCTGCGTGGTGAGGATGCCCACGGGCTCCATGTTTGTTTGAGAGGAGGAGCTGCAGATCCTGTCCAGCTGAACACAGAACTGATCCGCTGTCAGTGGAGTGCCATCACTGTTGTACACCTCCAACACAAAGAACTGAGGGCATGTGGAGGGAAGACAGGAAAGGCTCAGTCAGGCTTCTCACATAGTAAGCACACAATCATCATAATTTTACTCAATCTGGACGACTGAACTCTACTGTGCTTGTTGACTTTTCTAGAGCATTAATGTAAGACCCAGTGAAGCCAGGTTACTCAAAGAGCCATTCTAAATTTGACTTGTGATCTGGATTAATACTGTTTCCAGAGCATCCTTGTCTTTATCTGTGATAATTAGGCCAATGGAAAGACTCAGTCAGGCTTCTCATATTTAGTTAACAATTGTCAAATTGACAGAAGAGTGACTGTGCTGGCAAATGTCATCAGCTGATCAACGTTTTAACAAGTCCAAGTTAAAAGACAAAATAACAGCTGGATTCTGTGCAGTGTGTGTGCAAGCCCGTATCAGTTTCCTACAGGTGTACTGGTCCTACCCCCTGGTGTCTCTGGGGATAGGACCTATAATCTCCAAAGGTGAATCTTGCACCTCTTCGTCATATGTCTCCAGAGAATCCTTGTCTTTATCGGTGTACACAATCATTATTTTACTCTATCTGGACGACTGAACTCTACAGTGCTTGTTGACTTTTCTAGAGCATTAGTGCAACGTCCCCACTAGAGATGAGGAAATGCAACACACACCAGTTGGAATTGGTATAATGGGTTTATTTTAAATAGCAAGTAACAAAATGGAAGTAGCTAAAAGGGCACAGGTTGATAAGTAACCAAACAAAAAGGAGGACTCTAAAAACAATCACAATCTTCAGGAGGCGGACCAGGAGATGGCAGCCAATGACGTCAGGGCAACCACACAGCTCATTTGCATATAACACAAGTTAACACAGTTAAAACGACCAGGAAGGCGACAGTCGTAATAGTGTAAGACCGTGTGAAGCCAGGTTACTCAAAGAGCCCTTCTAATGTGATCTGGATTACTACTGAGCAAAACCCAGAGGTATCGCGCTCAGTGGGGGATGAAGATTCCCCGCTGAATCTCTATTGAGCATGTTCCACTCTCTGATTGTTCTTGGAAACAGTGAGTATTTCAGAGTGTCACTCGATGTGGATATTGTTAATTTACATGCACTATTTCTGTGTATGTTTGATGTGCTCACTTTGAGTTTTATTGTGAAGAACCGTCCGGAAGTGTTACCGGATGTTGTCAAGTGTTACGTGGGAGTTACGTGTTGTATGTGTTATCCGAAGATGGCCGTGTGCTGAAATAAAGTGTCGTGCTAAGACGAAAGTGTGTCTTATTATCGACTAACAGATATTCTCTGGAAGTTCAAGGAGTTAGCTTTGCGGGTCATCGTTCTAAGAGGCTTTAGGGTATATTGATGCATCAAGGCCTGAGACGTTATGGACAATCTTGAAGAAGAGAACTCGTTAAACCGTTTGAGCATTTCTGTGACACTGCTGTCCAATTTATAATCTCTAACTGCACCTCTACGTTATACTGTTTCCAGAGCATCCTTTTCTTTATCTGTGATAATTAGGCCCCTGGTACCGGAAGAGCTTAAAGGTCCCATGTCATGGCCATTTCTACTGATCATAACTCCATTGTTGAGGTCTACTAGAATAGATTTACATTGTTCAATGTTCCAAACTCATATTGGTTTCTCACAGCATCTCTGTAAAGTATGTGTATTCACTCTCTGTCCTGAACGGCTTGTTGGAGCTCCTGCCCCCCCCTCCCTCCCTATGAGCCCAGTGGCCGTCTGCGAGACAGCGAGACACAGCGAAACCCAGCCCGAAACACACATACACCCGCAGCCTGGCTGTGAGTTTGTGTGTGTGCTCACACACCGACTCACAGCCTCGCCGCGTCCCGCCGTCTCAGGGAGGAGAAATCGGCGGAGCTGCAGCTGAGAAAAGATTGAGAGTGTGTGTGTTTGTGAGGAAGTCCGCGGATTGGTCCAAATTGACCAATCCACGGACTTAACGTAACGGCTCCTTGGATTGGTCCATTTGGGTATGGGCATGTCACTGTACCCAGGAAGAAAAAGAGAAATCTTCAACGAGGCGTTCTGGGGCAGCACAGACAGGTCTTCTCTGTGTTAGAGTTTTACTCCCTACAGGGTGTACTTTGAGGGTTTGTGACTCTGCAGACCGTTTACATGCAGAACAACCTTCATAACACACAAGGGGACGGGTAATAACCGGAAAGCATGACATGGGACCTTTAAAAAAATGTGCAACGTTGACCAGTGTAGTTCCGTCTAATCCAAAAATGTATGTATCCACAAGTAGCAATAAGCTTGACTCCAACAAAAATACGTCTCCGGAAAGTTTGGTTGACTCTTTACTTAAACAAAATATATCAGTACAAACACATATTTTCAAAGGTCAAAAAACTTAATTGCTCCGAGATTCTTTTCTCCTTCAGTCGGCTATGACGTCAATTTTACAACGGCTGGTTTAAATAAATGATATAATAATAATACAAATAACAAAGGATTACAATGTTCAAATATATCTATATACACACACAATATATCAAATTATACATTTTAACATATGGCTCCTACAACCAGTGTTCACTCACCTGATGGTTGTGCACTACAGTTATGTGTGTCGGGGGTCTGGAGCTTTTAGCATGGTTCACCACCGAGTCGCTCTTCAGGCCTGGGATACGGCAGGACGACAGCACCTTGTAGTACTGATTCATACACAGGGGCTTCGCTCCCATAAATTCAACTGGCAGGGTCTCACTGCAAGAAATATTCATGACTCAGCTGATTAGTTACAATATTCAAAGCTCTACGGTGTTTCAAAACGTGGGTTCACTCATGTGAAAAAAGCGTATTATTCCAAATGATGTTATCAATAGACTCTCCACTAAATTGGGAGAATCAAATCAAATCAATCTTTATTTGTATAGCCCAATATCACAAAACACATTTGTCTCAGTGGGCTTTACAGATTCAAACAAATAACAACATTGTAAATGATGGAGTTACAGCTAAATGAAAATACAAGATAGAAAAGACCTGTTCCAGAACAACAGCTGGCTCAGTGATGATTTGTGACAATTGTTAATGTAATAAGCTGCATTTTTATACTGTGGAAGTTTATTTAAGAAGGTATGGTAGACTGCGTGACCCAATAAGAACACAGTTGTTTACTTGTTCTTATTATAGGCAACAAAAGCAAAAGGAGGCTAGGAGACAAACCCATTAATAGGACAAAATAAGCAGGAGTCCACAAGGAGGATATTATGAACACGGTACTCACTTGTCAATCATTGTCTTAAAGTCCAGAACACCTGCTATCAGTTTGGAAGCAAACCTAAGCAGAGAGAACATGATGTTATTCAATAGTTCAGAAGTGATTATTAAATGACCAAACCATTCGTGTTTATGGTTAAAATATACCAGTATGCATCTAAATCAGATAATCATAATGTATGCTTTCATTGTTTCAGAGTAACACAAGAATGCATCTCTGCCACCTGTCTGTAAATGGGTTGGATATAAACTGAGAGGACATGTGATACCTTATTTGTCCCTGTTTATCTCTGAAGTTCATGCGGGGCAAGACCAACCCGGGACTTGAATGCACCACCACAGGCAACCGGTAGTCCAGATAAGCAATCTGCACCCACCATTGTGACAACTACAAAGACAGAGAGAAACAGAGCCAATAACAGATCAATAATACACTTTATGAAAAGGAAATCGGTGAAATGTCCGAGGGGTTTTCAAATACATTGATTAGGCAAAGAACAAAATCCTAACAGGTCGTGTCAGGGCAACGCATCTCAAGTCAATTTGGATTAACTTAAAAATAGTGTATGTATATATATAATTTTGTTTATCTGTGTGAGTATTTAATTAAGGAATTATCTTTTATTTCTTTATCCTGCAATCCTCTGTATAAGCCTTGCTTTCTGCCCTCCCGCTTCTACTCATTTATTTTTATTTTTCGGATGTATAAACTGTCTAATTGTTGAAATAGTAGAATACATTTAAAAATAATAATAATAATACAAATTTCCCACACAAGTCTCACCCAGTTCTCGGTGTTCTGTGCTCTCTTTTCCAGACTTTTCTGAAGTCTCTCTCCCAGCCCTCCTGCTTTCTGGAACTCGTCCACCAGCTCTTTGGTGTGCTTCAGCTCATCCAGCTCCATGATGGGCTCCAGAGCTGAGATGTAGCGCTCGCAGGTCTGCTGCAGGGGGGGCACCGGCAGCGTGGGCAGGCCCTTCTGGTGCGTCAGGTATCTGCCGGAGACTCGAGTCAAAGACACCGGCTTCACCAGGTGACGGAGCTTCATGAGGCCGCAGGGTTTCGCCCTCCCCACCTTCACAGGAAGACAAAGCAGTGTATGTTTAATAAATGTTTGTGGTGTTACTTTGTGAAAGTGTGTGGTCATCATTTCCCTAGTCAACTGTCTTTTAATAATGCTAAATAAACCGACATGACTAAAATATGCTGAGTTAACTTACTTGTATTTCCACATGTATATTTATTTTACTTTTTTATGCCATTTTGTTTCTATTTCAGAAATATTTTGGACTGTTTATTTCTTGTATCTTAATTTGTCTTATGTCCTTGTTTTTTATGCTGCTGCAAAATGGATTTTATCATAGTATTATAATAATTAGGTTATTATGTGTTCGTGTTATTTATACATGTAAAAGCATTTATTGTTCATGAGTTTGGACACATTTAGATACTAGAAATACTGTGTAGATACAGTATACTGCATTATATCATATCAGCATATCATGTTACTTTACATGTACAAAGTAGCTGTGAGTGTTTAAATACATGTAGTGGAGTACAAGTCAGTACACAACTTGAACAAATATACTTTTCTGATAAATTGTGACCATATCTAAAGAATAGTTGTTGGTTGCAGTTATAACGAGGTACCGGTAGGGGTAAAAATAAATTGGTAAAATAAATGTCAAAAGTATTCAGATTAAGTTTCTGTTATCCTATTAACTGGCTTAACTGAATACATTAAATGTACGTACTTAATGTTCTTCAGATATTTTATTCCAGTGAGTTTGCCGAATAGCGAGATAAGTCTTATGCTGACCTAACTTTATGTTATCTTCTTTCCCATCTACATTTCTGTATTTAATTCACTATACGTTGACTTAACGTTGGACCAGAAGTGAAGTGTATTTTCAGTCAAGCTTGTGCTTCAGAGTCTTTTGGCTAAAGCTATATTGTTTCTTAGCTAAACATAATTCACCTTTCACCCATTTAGCTTAGCTAAAGGTTAACTAGCATTACCTACTATCAGCTAGCCTAGCACACATTCATATTACCTGCTAACAGCTAGCACAGGTTCATTTCCCCTGCTAACAGCTTGCACACATTCATGTTACGTGCTAACAGCTAGCACACATTCATTTGAACTGCTAACAGCTAGCACAGGTTCATTTCCCCTGCTAACAGCTTGCACACATGTATGTGTGCTAGCTGTTAGCACACACTCCTGTTATCTACTAACAGCTAGCACACATTCATGTTAACGTCTGCCGTTAATCAGCGTTAGCCAATTAGCACAACACACCACAACCATTAATGTTCTTAACTTCAATAATGACTAATATTAATATCAGAGTCTCGTGTTGGCTTAAGACCAATGTCAATAAACCTACTCAGCGAAAAGTGCCTTACTTACCATAGTTCTGCAGCAAATGCCCCACATTGTAAAGAAACGCCCACAGTCAGTGCTCGAAGTCCAGCAGGATTAGATTGGAGAAAAGCTCTTTATTTCACTGTTGTGTTTGATAAGTGAGAGTAACTGCAGACAGGCTGGAAACTCTCCTGACTTCCCCACAACACAGGTCAGCTGTCAGCACAATGTAGGAGAGTCACCCTGCTGGGAATGCCTAAGGTATGCCACTGCTATTTGGTGCTGGGTGTGACTGTCATTGGTAGTCTTATTACTCATGCTGCCCTATGGCCCATTTCAGAATAAAGAACATAAGTATTACCAGCTAAGTGCACTTCAAGTATTAAAAGTTAGAGTCCTTGTTGCAGAATGGATCTTATATTATTATGTTCATTACATGTATCTGTTTTTATACATATAAAAGCATTTTAGGATTATAGTTTGTCAATGTGGACGAGATTAGATACTGTGTATATTGGTACTACAGCACTGCATAATGCCGTATATGCATATCAAGATTTCAAAGGTTTAATGTCATAAACAATACACTGTAGTTGTGCAATGAAAAACTTGGGTAAATCTGCTCAATGGCCCATTTCAGAATAATATAAAGAACACAAGTATCACCAGCTATGTGTATAAGTATCAAAAGAAAAAGTGCAGAATCTTATCGGATCTTATATTATTATGTTCATTATATTGATCTGTTTTAATACATATAATAAGAGCATATTAGGATTATAGTTTGTCAATGTGGACCAATTTAGATATACTGTGTAGATTGGTGGTACAGTATTGCATTATACCATATCAGCATATCATGTGTGACTATCTGTAAAAAAGTAACTTTTAATAGAAATATAGTGAAGTAAAAAAGTGCAATATTTGCCTCTTAGATGTAGTGGATTGGAGTATAAAGTAACATTAAATGGTAAAGTTAAATACAAATATGTCATAATAGTAAGTACAATACTTGAGTAAATGTACTTAGTTACTTTGCACTACTGGTACTATGCAGCTTAAAACACACAGTCCAACATAATATGGTTACATAGGGGGTCAAGACTGTAGAGGAAACTTCTGTGTAGCTATGCAGTGGGAGTCACCGACTCAGGAAGGAGACACGGGAAGAGCAGTAGCTTTGATGTCAAACACATGATGGTTTATTTGGAGTTAACGGCCGGAGGATTCACATCACAAGTCCAAGAGTCAGAGGTTCTGACTTCACGGTAGAGTTGCCACGTCAATTCTGAAGAACTCTACCCCAGACCCATGTATTTAGCTAGTTCAGAGAGCATCATCAACATGCTGCATAACAAGATAGAATGATAACACCTCTATCAGCTGACGCCAACAGGCAGGAACAGGGAGACAAAACACTGAGAGCACAGCAGCCAAGGTTACAGGTGCCTGTGCTCAGTCAGGACAGTTTGAACTGGTACACTGGGTCAAAGTTATGGGCCTTGGAAAATATTCCACAACAAAGACAATGTCCTGGAAGTACTTTAAAGTTAAAGTAAGTAATAAATAAAAATCATGGTATTTATTTAAGTCTTGGAGGCTAATAGAAAACAGTGCTTTGGTCGACAGCTCTATTTTTAGAAGCTTATTTGGTCAAGTCTACAATTTGATAAGACAATGCCATCTGTATTAACTTTTAAAAGTGGCAATTGTGTGATCGGCAGTTTTTAAATATTTGCATGGCTTTTAAATCTCAGTAAAATAATGAGTAATTAAGAGTCAGAGAACAAATGTCTTTCTTTCTTTGTTTTTCTCCAACCAGATTCATGTTTAGCTTTCTCCTTATTACATGGCAATGGTACCTCATTATTTTTGTATTGCCTCAGAATAACATACTGTCCAGTACACAATCGATATCAGTGGCTCATCATGAACCATTGCCTACTTGCATGCCCGCAAATGGCAGATACCTGTTGTGTAACTTGGCTTTTATAATTATTTTATTTTGTTTAAAACGCTGTGCATCCTATTTAGTCATTCCTCCAAGAGCTTCTACTTTATCTTGACTGCATGTTCAACCTCAGTATTTTTTAGTTTTAAGCACATTTGAAGGCAGATAGAAAACTGCATTTCACCAACCATTAAAAAAGGTAAGTTGGAAATGATGTTAAAAGTACTAGTCACTTTTGATATTTGGCTGATATAAACAGATACATCCTTCTCTTGAATTATATTTTAAAGATGAAAATGCAAAGAAATCAAATTTTCTGCAGTGGGACAGCTGTGTCAGTTAAATTACCGACAAAGTGTGACGACATAAGGCTTCTCATTCCTGGGTACACTTGAAAGAATCTTCTGAAGGTAAGTGGGCTCATTTCTTGGGTGACCTATATATTTTAGATTCTTCAAAGTAGCCCCCTTTTGCCTTGATGAAAGCTTCACACACTCTTGGCACACCCCTGTCAGCTTCATGATGTCGTCACCTGGAATGGTTTTCAATTAACACGTGTGCCTTGTCAAGAGTCAATTTGTGGAAACACTTGCCTTCTTAATGTGTTTGAGACCATCAGTTGTGTTGTGCAGAGGTAGGGTTAGTGCACAGTGGAAAGCCTATCTGACTACTGTTGTAATCCATATTATGGCAAGAACCACTCAACTCAGTAAAGATAAACGACCGTCCATCCTTACTTACTTTCATTACTAAGAAATGAAGGCCAGTCGATCGGGATAATTTCAAGAACTTTGAATGTATCCTTAAGTGCAGTCGCAAAAACAATCGAACACGAGGAGACTGCGTGAAACAGACCTTCATGGTCCAACTGCTGCAAAGATCCACTACTGAGGATCAACAACAAGAAGAAGATAATTGTCTGGGCCAAGAAACACAAGGAATGGACATCAGACAGTGGAAATCTCTACTTTGGTCTGATGAGTCCGAATTTGAGATTTTTGGTTCCAACCTCCGTGTCTTTGTGAGACGCAGAGAGGGCGAGCGAATGGTTTCTGCATGTGTGGTTCCCACGTGAAGCATGGAGGAGGAGGTGTGATGGTGTGGGGGGGGCTTTGCTGGTGTCACTGTTGGTGATTTATTCAGAATTCAAGGCACACTTAACCAGCATGGCTACCACAGCATTCTTCAGCGCTATGCCATCCCATCTGGTCTGCGTTTACTGGGACCATAATTAGTTTTTCAACAACACAATGACCCCAGACACACCTCCAGACTGTGTGAGGGCTATTTGACTAAGAAGGAAAGTGAGTGCTGCGTCAGATGACCTGGCCTCCACCATCAGTTGGGCCGCAGAGTGAAGGAAAAGCAGCCAACCTCTGGGAAGTCCTTCAAGACGGTTGGAAAACCATTCCAGGTGACGACCTCATGAAGCTGAGAGAAGCCAAGAGTGTGCAAAGCTGTCATCAAGGCAAAAGGGGGCTACTTTGAAGAATCTAAAATATAAATCATATTCTGGATTGTTCATCACGATTTTGTAAGTTTACCCACTTGCAAGGGGATCAAATACTTATTTCCCACGGTTAAATGCAAATCAATTTATATCTTAGATATAATGTCAATTTTTGGATTTACTCTCACTGTTAAAATATTATTATTAAGCCTGCTTTTAGTATAAGGCTCTCTAACCAGAGGTTATTTGCTTTGTTAGCTAACATTATCTGCTGGTTATATAGGCTACTTGATTTATCTGCTCCATAACATTATAGAAAACGTGGGAACATCTTCAACATGAATATTGTAGAAGCTGGAGATGTTTGGCATTTGTAGCTAAACAACAACTTTCTGTTAACCGATTAATCGACATATTATTTTTTACAGTAGTGTTAAGAATTACTGCTGGATCAATGATGTATGTAGACACTTTTGTCTTTTGATAGAAAATGAATCAATCTACCCTTTATGATAATTCATGAAAAAATTACGTATTTTAACGTTTATATTTGCACACGGAAAAACATTTGACTTTTTGAATATATTAAGCCCTTTATGCAATTTGTTGCTGTTCTCTTTTCACTTTGCAAGTCATGAAGCAACAATAGTGTTTGCCAGGTGAAACCTCAATGTAATGTATTAATAGACATGGCTGATCCAAATATAAATGAACAAGGAGTCTTTACATTTAGTGTAGGGCATATGCAAGTGTTTATAGTTTCATGTCTCCATGTTTTTCAAGAGAAACATAATTAGAAAACCTGAGAAATCCTGATGTTATATTCTAAGTAGGTGTTGTTGCATTAAATGTCCACTAGATGTCAGTAATCAATTTATTTAAAATGTCATGGAGGTTGTGGTGCCCTTATATGATGTAGCAGTGAAGAGTTTCAGGTTAACAGTTGTAATTACATTTTAATTCAATCTAAACATGTCTCTCACTTTCAGAATCTGAACCTGGCGACTTCATAGGGTAACAAAAGGTAAAGACAGTGTGTCACACACACACACACACACACACGCACACACACACACACACACACGCACACACACACACACACACACACACACACACACACCATGTATACATCACTTCAGGGGACATTACATTGACTTACATGCATTTCCTGGAGACTTATCCTAACCTTAACCATAACCAACACATGCCTAACCCTAACCCTTACCCTTAACCTAACCCTAACCCTAACCCTAAACCTAATCCTAACCAAGTCTTCACCCTAAAATTAATGATTCCCCTTATGGGGACCTCCAATTTGTCCCCATAAGGGAAGCCAGTCCCCACACGTGACTATGTAAACAGATTTAGGTCCCCACAAGTATAGTAATGCTAGACCACACACACACACACACACACACACACACACACACACATATACCATGTATACATCACTTCAGGGGACATTACATTGACTTACATGCATTTCCTGGAGACTTATCCTAACCTTAACCATAATAACCAACACATGCCTAACCCTAACCCTAAACCTAACCCTTAACTTTACCCTAACCCTAATCCTAAACCTTAACCTAACCCTAACCCTAATCCTAAACCTAACCAAGTCTTCACCCTAAAATTAATGATTCCCCTTATGGGGACCTCCAATTTGTCCCCATAAGGGAAGCCAGTCCCCACACGTGACTATGTAAACAGATTTAGGTCCCCACAAGTATAGTAATGCTAGACCACACACACACACACACACACACACATTCACACACACACACACTCTCACACACACACACACACACACACACACACACACACACACACACACACACACACACACACACACACTCTTGTTTTTACATTCTTTGTTGAATTACTTTAGAAGTTATTATACACTGTATGCTGTGATTCTGATCTGGGAAACATTAAAGACATTCATAGCCAGTCTGCAGATTTGATCTCTTTATTGAAATAGTAAACAGTAGTAAGTATACATGTTAACAATATAAAGAATGAATGGTATTTTTTATTACGTAAATATAAAGAATCAGGTACTTCACCGAAACAAAAGAAAGATCATTTAAGATGCTGAACTTGAATAAAACAAACGTTGTCATAAGTGATTAATAAAAGTAAATATATGATATCAGGTACTTAGTTGAAAGAAAACAAAAGTCGTTACAGATTTTGAGCAAAGACAATTACATATCATACTGGATTAGGTAAGAGAAACAACCTGAAGAATAACCTACATGTTTTTAGACAGAAATATCTTTAAAACATTAAAAAGGCAACCAAAGAAAAATCGAATAGATGAACCTTCTGGAAAACAATCGCAGATCATCCTTAACTTGATTCAAACGGTTTTTGTTCTTGATGCAGCCAAAAACGAAAACTAACATAATACATTTTGAGTAAATTGTATAAAATGGTAAATACTTAATTGAAATAAAAAGACAGATTTTCATGTTTTGGTAAAAAGAAAAAATACATATAGCACTCAAAAAGGTAAGAAGAAAATGCATGTGTAATCTCCATGTTGACATTTAGATTGAATGACATTTAAAAAATGTAATATGTAAATATTTGTAACTGATGTTTATATGTATTCACAGAAACAAAATAAGAATATAATCTAACTCTCTGGGAAACGGTCACATATCAAACTTAACTTGATTACAACAGACTTTCTGTCATGTTTACGTGTTGACTGTACCACCACTAAAACACAATGATTCATTCACTGATTTAAAAATCTAAATTTGTGGCTTTTGATGCAGCTCAGACATGAAAAGACATTGTATAATCTTCATGTTGACATGAAGAATTAATGATATTTTAAAACATTGAACTTGTTAATATTTACAAAACCACAGAAAAACCTTAAAGGTGACATGTCATGCTTTTCCGGTTAGTACCCGTCCCCTTGTTGTTATGAAGGTTTTTATGTAAACGGTCTGCAGAGTCAAAACCCTCAAAGTACACCATGTAGCGAGTAAAACTCTAACACAGAAAATACCTCCCCAAAACGCCTCGTTGGAGATACGTCATCATCCATTTGATTCTTCCGGGGACATCATGATGTCATGTCGTCCCCGGAACGAAATGGACCAATCCGTGGAGCCGTTACGTTACGTCCGCGGAGCCGTTACGTTAAGCCCCCGCTGATTGGTCCAAATTGACCAATCCACGGACTTCCTCACACACTCAGTGCAGGCAGCTCTGCTGATCTCTCCTCCCTGGCTGCAGGCTGATAACAGACAGTTGGGATCGCGGCGAAATTCTCTCTGCAGACCCATTCTCTCTGCAGACCCATTCTCTCTGCAGACCCATTCTCTCTGCAGACCCATTCTCTCTGCAGACCCATTCTCTCTGCAGACCCATTCTCTCTACAGACCCATTCTCTCTACAGACCCATTCTCTCTGCAGACCCGTTCTCTCTGCAGACCCGTTCTCTCTGCAGACCCATTCTCTCTGCAGACCCGTTCTCACTGCAGACCCATTCTCTCTGCAGACCCGTTCTCACTGCAGACCCATTCTCTCTGCAGACCCGTTCTCACTGCAGACCCATTCTCTCTGCAGACCCGTTCTCTCTGCAGACCCGTTCTCTCTGCAGACCCATTCTCTCTGCAGACCCGTTCTCACTGCAGACCCATTCTCTCTGCAGACCCATTCTCTCTGCAGACCCATTCTCTCTGCAGACCCATTCTCTCTGCAGACCCATTCTCTCTACAGACCCATTCTCTCTGCAGACCCATTCTCTCTGCAGACCCATTCTCTCTGCAGACCCATTCTCTCTGCAGACCCGTTCTCTCTGCAGACCCATTCTCTCTGCAGACCCATTCTCTCTGCAGACCCATTCTCTCTGCAGACCCATTCTCTCTCTACAGACCCATTCTCTCCGCAGACCCATTCTCTCTGCAGACCCATTCTCTCTGCAGACCCGTTCTCTCTACAGACCCATTCTCTCTGCAGACCCATTCTCTCTGCGGACCCGTTCTCTCTGCAGACCCATTCTCTCTGCAGACCCATTCTCTCTGCAGACCCGTTCTCTCTGCAGACCCATTCTCTCTGCAGACCCATTCTCTCTGCGGACCCATTCTCTCTGCAGACCCGTTCTCTCTGCAGACCCGTTCTCTCTGCAGACCCATTCTCTCTGCGGACCCATTCTCTCTGCAGACCCGTTCTCTCTGCAGACCCGTTCTCTCTGCAGACCCATTCTCTCTGCAGACCCATTCTCTCTGCAGACCCATTCTCTCTGCAGACCCATTCTCTCTGCGGACCCGTTCTCTCTGCAGACCCGTTCTCTCTGCAGACCCATTCTCTCTGCAGACCCGTTCTCTCTGCAGACCCGTTCTCTCTGCAGACCCGTTCTCTCTGCAGACCCGTTCTCTCTGCAGACCCGTTCTCTCTGCAGACCCGTTCTCTCTGCAGACCCGTTCTCTCTGCAGACCCGTTCTCTCTGCAGACCCATTCTCTCTGCAGACCCATTCTCACAGCGTTTATCAACCTTTTTCTTACTCAATATCAAGCCACACTTATTGTTTTTACTTCGGCTGTGACTTTGTGTGCTCAGGGTGAGTTTGGCTGTGTTTCGCTGTGTATCGCTAAACAAGGAAATCACACCTCCACGGAGTTCAGCGCGATTCACAACGTCCCGACTGGTCCCGACCAATCGGAGCACACTGGGCTCACAGGGAGGGGGGGGCAAGAGCTGCAACGAGCCGTTTAGTGGAGAGAGTGAATACACATACTTTACAGAGATGCTGTATGCGAAACAATGTGAGTTTGGAAAATTGCACAGTATAAATCTATTCTAGTAGACCTCAACAATGGAATTATGATCAGTGGAAATGGCCATGACATGGGACCTTTAAAGCAAATATTTGTGCATCAGTTACTTTAAGGAAATAAAAACACTCAATCAAATGAAATGTGATTAACTGATACTACAATAACAACCAAAGAAGTAGGATTCAAAGTCTGATTTAATCAAACTGAATTGTTTACAAATTCCTTGTAAGTTTTTGTGGTGAAATATATGGTCAACCTCGCCATCTCATAAACAGCATGTTACTTTGTGTGCTTCTCTTCATATACATCAAGTGAAATCTAAATGTCCACGAGAGGATGATGACTGTAATGAGGAGGACGTGACCCTCTGTGAGCACAAAGCTTTTAGTTTCTCATTTGATATGAAAGGACTCTCTGAGGCTTTCTTCTGCTTCCTCACGTGTGATGTAATTCCAAGCTGCAGGAATAACAGCAGGCTCAATGAAATGCTTCAGCCAACTGTTCGTTGTACTTTACCATTACATATTTCCAGTAGTCTGATGCGTCGCGGCTTGAATCTGGTTTGATCATCCAGGATGAATTTCTTTGTAATCCTTGTAAGGGTGCCACTGCCATTCATCATTTGTTTCACTGCATTTAAAACGATTGCCACTGCTCACAGAGGAAGAACATATGTTAATGTTACGTTTTCCTGACTTAATCCAATAGCTTCCAGCCAGACCACTTGGACGATGAAGTGAAGCGAAGTGCTCAGTGTGGGCTGTTCCTCCTGCCTCACGGGGCGCTCTGCAGAACGGACAGTGGACACCCTTTACCACATCCAATCAGTGTGTTGAAAAGCTCGTTCTGAGGATTCACATGAAGGTTCTGTAGCTTAGTTTGGATGTCTGCTTTCTTAAACTTCTCTCTAAGAGTTAGTTCCATCTCCTTCACACACTCAGTGAGCCTGTGAGCAAACTGTTCCTGGTTGGCATTGTTCAGGATATTGAATGCCCCAAGAGCTTTCTGGTCAATGACCAGTTTGTCACCAAGTTCCTGACAGACAACTTCAACAAATGACTTTACGTTGTGACTCTTTTCTGTTTTAGCTTTCTGGATAGCATTATTTATGCTGCGGATACATGATTGGAGATGTTTATCCTCGAACATCGTAGACGCATTTGAGAAGCGTTCCACTATTTTGTCGAGTATCCATTCCTTTACATACTTCTCATAGGAGCAAATAAAGCTCTGGTACTCTTTAAAGTCATCCTTTGAGGTCAAATCCAGTAAAAGTGAATACTGGACGGACATTCTTGTGCTGAACTGCTCACTTGTCTTCATTTCACCAATGATATCAGGACCCAGGTAGCGGTTGACAAAGTCTTCGACTGCAGGCTTCAATCAGCGGTCTGTGAATTCTTCTGCCTTCTTCTGGCACTGGTCTACATTATAGAAGACGTCTTTAAATCTGGAACAAAATGTGTCTTTGTTTTCGTTCAGACGTCTGTGGGGATCATTCTCACGGATGAAATCTTCATGCATTTCCTGAAACCTTCTGGCTGCGTCTCCACAGATGTGCTGTTTCAGAGAGACTTCAAAAGTGATGTCTTTTCCAACATCGGGATTGTTTTGCAGCTTCTCATCTATCATGTTTAAAATCTCCTCAATGTAGGCATCACAGTAATTGCTCTTTTTTTTTTTTTTTTCACTCACCATCTGTGAGCAAGCTGTAATGATGCTGTCAGCTGTTTGTTGTACAGCCTTTGTGGGACTTTGAGCACTGAACAGGTCTTTATATCGCTTGAGAAGTCCTTCAGCTGTGTATTTAAAAGGCAACCGTCCACACTGTTTCAGGCTTTTTTGATTTAACAGAGAATATGCGTGACTTCCCTTGGTTGATAGATTTGCTCTCAGGCGGTGAGACACACTGTTGAAAATGTCCTCAACCTTCATTTCTGAACCGGATAGTTCTTTCACTGTTTTAGTCCACATCTTGTCAAATTCTTTGACCAGCTCTTCCTCTGTCATCTTTACATTTGTCTTCCGACATTCTGCAATCAATGCACATACTCTGCCCTCTAATTCCTTTGTCTGATTCTCCTGGATGTTATCAAGTTCTGTCCTCCCCTCTCTGATGTGAGCTGCTGCTGTGAGTTGATTATACACAGACCTTTCCATTTCTCCTCGAAGGCTCTTTGCACTGTTTTCAAACGCCTGTTTGTGTCCTTCAACAAGATGGACATTACCCCCTGTTTCCTTGAAGTACTGTTTCAGATTTCCAAGAAGCTTTTGTTCCCCGTTTAGAAGCTCTGTCAAAGCTTCGCTTTTCTTTAGCTTGAGAAGTTCTCTCATGTCAGATTTGTTAGATTTATCAGCAGCTGTACCGAAGTTGGAGATTCTTGTTTCAGCTTGTGTAACCCATGTGTACATTTCTTTTTTGAAGTCCCATTCCCATCTGTTGATTTGAGTGCACAGCTTCATGTATTCATCAGCCACGAGACTGTTTCTGTTTCTGAAGATGAAGTTTTCATGTTGTACTGCAGTCCACAGGCTCTTCATCCACTCAGTAAACTCTGAGATATTATTAGCTGATGATCCACAACTTCTCAAAATGTGGATTATGTTCTTCTTGAGCTCATAAACAGCCTCGCTGTAGCCTGCATTGACTGGTGCCATCGGTGGGTTTCCATTCCAGAGCCCAGGAATGTACCAGTTTCCAGTGTCTGGACTGTACTCCATCACATCAGTGAAGCTCGAGTACTCCTCTTTCTTTTCCATGTTGGCTGCTGCCTGGGTCATCTTGTTTAATTGTTCCAGGAGCAGTTTCCTGTCTCGCCAGTTCTTGTCATAGGCTGAAACATCGGACACATTCTGGTGAACAAACTGACATTTGGGCTTCTTTTTCCCCACCTCTTTCATCCTGAGGAAAGCGTGTACAACTATCCGTAGGATGTCCTTCATTTCTGCTGAATTCTCCATTGCAATATTGATGATGGTGATATCACTCAGCCCCACAACAAGTGTTGCAAGCTCATTGTCGTGCTCATAGCTATTGTCCAGTTGTGCGAGCTCTTGTGACTTTAAGCCCTCAGTGTCGATGATCACCATGAAGTCACAGTTGAGGTCTTTTCTGACATCTTCATTGATTTTAATCAGCAACATAAAGGCACCTCGAGTGCATCGACCACTGCTGACTGCAAACTGCACTCCAAACATGGTGTTGAGGAGAGTGGACTTTCCTGTGCTCTGAACTCCAAGAACTGAGACTACCAGGATCTTGTTCTTAGGAGACACCAAGTCATTGAGCTGAGAGAGAACATCAGTCACCCATCTGAGAGGTATGTTGGATGCTTCTCCATCTACAAGCTCAAGTGGAAATCCATCAAGCATTAATTCTGCACATAGCTTGGGGAGATGCTGTAGTTGTTGACGTGCTGGGTCTGTTACAGCAAGGGAAAGGGAAGCTTCATAGATCTGCCCCATCTCACGGAAGAAGTGTTCAGTCCCTAATGAGCTGTTGGAAAGTTGTTGTTCAATTTTCTTTATCTCCTCTTTGTTCCCAGAGTTTTTGCATTTTTCTTTGTACTGCTCCCCGAGATCAAAGAGTTTTTCTCGAGAAACGTTATCGAGGTTCATTCGCATCCATTTCAGGAAATAGCACCTCTGTATCCCTGGGATTGATATTGCCTTGATGAAACGTGTCATTGCCTCCGACATTTTACGAGAGTTCTGTTTTTTCCGAAGTTCTTTTTTCTCTAGCTTAAGGTTGCTTTTGTACGTTTCTATATTTTCAGACCCAACTTTCCGAAGTCGCAATTCTTCCTTCTCTAAGCGAGTAAGCTCCTTCCATATTTGTCCTTGCAAGGGAAGCTCAGATTCTTTGTATTCAAGAATGTCTTGAATGTCTGAAGTGATGGCATCTGCGTTTTCCCTGGCAGTCTGGCAGTCTGAAGTGTCTTCATCCACACAGATTCCCAGGTTATGGGCAACGTCAGCCATCTTCTCAATTCCCATCTTCACCTTTGAGTTTTCCAATGCATTGCTGACTCTTTCCCGCAAATCTTTGACAAAGTCTGCATCATTTATGTTCTTATCTTTCAAAAGGATGTTGCTCTTGTTTAATCTCAACTTGATTGCTACCTTTTTTACAGCATCTCCTTTGAAATCTTTGCTTTGACGGTTACCCACCAAGAAGATTTGGGCCTTGTGGTGTTGGTTGGTTAGCAGCTCACACTCAGAGTCCAAAGCGTCAAAGAACACAAAAACTGCTGCAGATGTGTGACACAAGAAAGCAAATTGTGTTTCAAATGAAGCAATGTCCCCACGAAGGTTAGATACAGCAACTGGCTGGCTGAAGACATCCATGTTTTCGTTCCCACAAGGAAGGTACCAAGTCATTTCAACCAATCCATTGGATATTCTCCTTGGGCTGTCCCCACCCTCCATGTCGGAGTGAACAAAGGTGTTATGGTTCTGCTGAGAATTGCTCAGAAGCTTATTGAGGATCTCTGACTTGGACAAGGAGCACTCACCCAGTCTCACAAAAGATATCATTGGAAGTTCAGAGACAACAATTCTCTCTTCAATAAATCCCTTGGATTCTGAAAGTGACTGAGGTCTGTACTTTTTAACAATGTCTCTCATGGCCCAAAGCATGAGTGTGCACTGCTTTGTGTCACAGTTGGGAAGTAACAGAGGCACGGAAAACTGACACATGGACATTTTGAGGGCCAGTTCCTGCTGTACAAAACCATCAGAGCACAGGAAGAGAGCAGTGATAATATCAAGGGGATTCAGTTTGTCACCTGAAATTGTACTTTTGTCTAAATCATCAAGATCTAAATCATCAAGATCATCAGTGTAATCCTGACGGTTTGACTCGTGCTGTGCGGGTGTACATTTCACATTCCTAGCTGTCACATTAACCATCATTAGTTTCTTTAGAAAATACCATGGAAGATCTGAATTACATTTGGCAGGTTCATCTGTAATGGTCTTCTCTTCAATCCTCAGAAGGGTGCTTAGGGACAGCTTCTCTCTGTCGTGGTGATCTAACCCCAGTTCTTCCAATAAGCTCTTTAGGGGTCTCTCTGTAGAAAAGATCATATTAAAAACATTATTGGTTCCATCATGGATTCATTCATTTTTACAACATTTTACATTTGGCTAAAACTATGACTACGTTGGCCAGTCAGTCAATACACTGCTTGTCTAATCGCAGCCTGCTAAAGAATTGTTAGTTAAAGGACCTTAAAGAGGTGGATAGAGACATTTCTTTGTTTCAGAATACAGCAGGTTGATGAAAATGTTATTTGCACTGAGGTTGGACATTGGCATTATTCATAGGTGATCATTTAAAAAAGAAAATCAGAAGGGGTGCTGTCATGATCAATCATATGACTTAACAGCAGAACCACATATCCTGTGATGCTCACCTGGGAGGGCAGGGAACTGTATAAATATGCTGCAGACCCATGAGAGGTCAGCTATTCTAAACTTAATTTAAAGTGGACCTATCATGCTATATTTGAATAATATATCGTAGGGCCATACCTATATAAAACATGTCTGTGAAGTTTTTTTTTCAAAATACCAAACAGTTCATGCATTTCAGCCATGCCTCATTTCGCTCTATTTGCTCTTTTCCAGCCCTGTTTTTGCAAGGGCTGATTCTGTGAGAAGTCTTCTTCACTGCTTTTGTGGCAGACTACAGCGCCACTTACAGGCATGATAGGTCTCCTTTAACTATTACGCATTTCATTATACTTTTTACCGGTGGTGAAAAAAGTACTCGGTAAATATGAATACAAAAGTTTAGAAAGGACCAGTAACACTTCATAGAAAAGTAACCCTTGGTATCTCCACATAACTGCAGGTATATATGTATTACAATAGATCAGTTATTGACAGTCACACTTACGGTCGGACTCTGGTGCTCCTGGAGTGTTCTTTCCTTCCTCACAGCACGGGTCAGGGAAGAAAACTCCATGATGTTCCTTGGTAATTGAGAACAATATGTTTAGTTTTTTAATTCTAATCAATAAATGAATCATGCCATATTCACATTATTTATCTCGTAATTGTATTGTAATTTCATTATTTACCTCCTCATCAGAGCTATCCATTGCAGAAACACTCTCAGCCATCCCACACTCTCAAGATTCTTCAAACAGCGTCTCACTGAAAGTGTTAGAAGAAAACCGTGTTACAACATCTAATCTAATGTAGATTCTACTCCAACAACTGTGTTACACAAAACTCACACAGCTCGGTGAACTCTGCAGCCTGCTACACTACAATTTAGATTAAACAAGAAGAACCAAATGGTCAGCCCTCTTTAAGAGCCGTAAAGGCGTGCTCGAAGATCTCATTATTTGTTACCTTAAGGGCTATACATGAGGCCCTAAAGCAACTGTTCCTGTATCAAATGCGCACATTGATGCCACCAAATGAGACAATAAAAATAGAAAGTATTACAAATAGAACCATCTTTTTAATAGTAACATTAAACTGGAATTAATTTACATCTTTAAATTATGAATACATACACAAAAAAATTTCACAAATATCCAACCTTCAAATTGCCATTTTAAATCAACATTACTCTGCACACTTAGTAAAGAACAGTTAAAAGCAACTACATGAGTAGTGACATACATTTAATCAAGTATTGTACTTAAGTACAATTTTGGGGGACTTAATGTTAATGTTATGCTACTTTGTACTTCTACTCCACTACAGTTCAGAGGTAAATCATGTACTTTTACTCCACTACATGTATTTAATACCTTTAGTTACTTTACAGATGTGGATGAATGATGTGAAATATGATCAAGTGTTAAATCAGACTTTAGTTCCTCCTGGAGTAAATTCACAAGCTACCCTGCAGTATACAAAGTCATTCAAACTAGCTGCACCTTTACCAGCTTTGAGAACACTTTCATGATCAATCATTATAAAACACATCATATATATTATTCTGAAATGGACCAATCTGCACAACGACTACTTTTACTGTCGCTACTTTCACTATATTTAGATGATAATACTTTTACTTGAGGAACATTTTGATTGCGGGACTTTTACTGTAACAGAGTATTCCTACACTCTGGTACAAGATCTGAATATTTCTCCCGCCTCTGAGAACATCTTAAAATATGTGTGTGGAAATCTCAGTTATTATGGCGCGTTTCCACTGCAGCGCGGAGCCCCGTTTAAGAGAGCTGTGACGTCAACGGCCCGTCTTTGGTTGCGTTTCCACTTGGCCTAGTACCGGCTAGCGGGTCCTAATTCACAGTTTTTCTGGCCCCATAAAATCGTGGTTCTAGGGCCAGGAACAACCAGGCTGAGTCGGGCTAAGTATGCTAAACTAGAGAGAGAATCGCTGGCAAGGGGGCTACAACTACAACAAGAATAGATGAACATATTTGACCGTGATTTAATTGTAATACACGTTTCTAAATGATGCCGAAGTAACAACATACTGATACCGGATAGTAAAAACCATGAATTAATGCTTTGACAAGTCTGCAGACAGACGGCAGGCGAAAAAGTGTGAAGATCACCATCGGAGACACAAGCAAACGAGCCCACAAACTACAGCCGGTCGCAGAGATCTGCTATTCTAAAATAAAGTTCACACATATCGACCACTCAATTATTAAGAACCTTAAATATATAGTCTCTGTTGAGAGCGAGAACAGTTTTAACATATATATCGTTTTTTGTAAACATATGACAAATGTGCGAGGCTGATGACGTCAGAACATCGCGCTATGTGAGCCCCGGACAGTCCCGGCCCAATTTAACCCCTGCTTGTATGGGTCACAAATACGGCCTCCCCAGGAAAATCTTGCCGGTCTGCCTTATCTAAGAGTGGGTTATTGAACCCGAAGTCTGCTGCCTCGCCCTAGAAGACTGAAGGCAGTCATCCCCTGTATTCCTCGACTACGGTCTGGGAGCCACGCAGGAAAGTTCAACAAGGCTGTTGGAAGCCTTTAAAACTATTTTAGGTAGGCCTATCAATCACAGACAATGAAATTGTTTCCTACCTTTGTGGAATAACCATGGTAAAATGCTGTTCTTGATTCCCACAGTCTATATTCAACATTTAGTTATAAGTGAATCTGTCCTGAGTTAACAGCTCTGCTCTTCTCTGGGAATGCAACATTCCAAGTGTGTCCTTTTATAGCTGCTAAGTGAAGTCACTTTCTCTTTCGTCCTCCAGATAAAGATCATTTATACTGATCACGTGGTTTCTCGGAAAAGATGATTACCTTTTTCAGAGTCACAAAGTGTTTTCTCAGTACCAAGGTGTTACGATGTGAGGTGCAGGTGAAAGAACGATACGTGGAGAGAGGGTTTTCTTGCAAAAAATAAACAGGCGTTTTATTCTTAGCCTTCCACATTATTCCACAGAAACACAAACTGCATGCCTGGAGCTGCATTCACCAGCAAGGAACAAACACGAACACGAATGCCCTTCCCCTCTCTTCCCAACCACATTTATAGGAGACTGCCCGCCTTCCCACTCCAACCTGGCAACCTGGTTCTGAAAGCGGAGTGAAGGGTTAAATACAAAATTAAACACTGTTATACCTTTAATAAAACCCTAAAGGCTTAAGTAAATTAATTATTGCATCGCCATAAATATTATACCTTCAAGAACAACCAGGTCTGCTTAAAACGGATAGTTTTTAACCTAATTGACACTCGTAAAATCACACATTTCCTGACCAATCGCGTCCAAGACTCCGCCTACTCATACGGCACATGTAAGGAGTACTTTGGAGGCGTGCTCCCCCTTTGAGCACTGGGACAAGATGGCCTCCAGGTCTGAACAAAGGAAATGGTGATTACTTGGTGCTTGTGTGTTTTACAGACTGACAAACGAATTTAGACGCATTTTATTAGTTTGTCTACGTAAAATGTTTTTATAACTTTAACTGAAATAAAGACAACTCAGAAAAAAACATGTACTACCTTTCTTAACACACAAATAGTTAAGACCAACATGTTAGTGAGGGAGTGTGTGCGCTTCCTCACACAAGGTAAAATCAGGATTCATTACATTATATTACATGTTACTTGTTAGACACTTTTATCCAAAGCGACTTACATACTCAATACTGTGGACAATCCCCACAGGAGCAATTGTCTCAGGGACACAACGACATGCTGACTGCAGTGGGGTTTGAACCTGTGCTCTGAGCCCAACACCAACGCACTAGTCCACTGCGCCAAAGCCTTAAAGTCTTGGGCGCTTTCACACCGCAGTACTTTTCCCACAAAGGTTCATCAGAACTTAGTTCTCATGAACTAAGTTCTGATGAACTAAGTAGGCCTACAGGTCGCGTTCACACCGGAATAAGTCCCTGGGGGAGGATTAGGCAAATGAAGCCGCTGACGTCACTTCCTCTTCTTCTGCTTTAGGTTTACTGGCAGGCCGAAAACAACTTCACGGCGTATACTGCCACCCGGAGTCCCCGGCCGGAAGTCCCCGAAGCCTTCCGAGTAAATCGCCAGAAACGCCGACACCTCCTCATCTGCACCGTTCCCATGTTTTCTTTTGTGTTGCCGTAAGTTAGTCTCTGCGTTTGTGTGCTGGGCTAATGCTAATAATGCTAATGCGAGGATAATAAAATGGCGGCTTCACTAAACTTTTTGGGAGTTTTACGGGGCGCGGTTTGCAATCCGCCCAGCCAATCAGACATAGGAACCTTTTCTCCCACTAAAGTACCTGCTCTCTAGAGCCATATAATATGCCATATATATAGCCATATATATACTATTATATGGCTCTGCTGCTCACTAGCAGGGACTGAAAAGGGGGTAAAAAGGTTCTCATGAAATAATTTTAGTTCCGGATTGTTTTGGTGTGAACGCGACATTTCGGAACTATATCGGAACTAAAGTGGGAAAAGTACTGCGGTGTGAACGCGGCTATTGTTCCATTTACAAAATGACAGTCCAGTATAAAGGGCAACCAGAGCATTCATTTTATTTAGGTAATGGGATCTAAGTAAGCAAGATAGGAAATTCATTTGTGCTGTTGCCTAAAACTGTATTTTCAAAATGCTTGCTTTTGAAGTCTTCAACAATAAATGGAAAGCAAATTTGTGCCAATCAAGTGATCGGCTGTTTTGAAATAATAACATGGCTTTTACAACTAAAATCCTGTATTCTACAACGTCTGCAGACATAAGATGGTTTATCAGGTTGTTACCACTCTGTTCTTTATAAAATAAATAATGCTATCAGGCTTTTCGATGGTCTGATAAATCATTACAGTAGACGTTAAAGAGGGCTGATAAAGGTACACCGAAAGTACAATCATGAGTAATAATGCTTTACAGCCTCAGTGTTTTCTCCTTCAATAGACCCTTAGCCTTGAGCTTTAGACAGTACATTAATCATGTGGTTTCTTGGAAATGAGGATTCAGTTTACATTAAATGATCAAAAACTTAATGAAACCCACCTCAGATGACTTCACGAGCAAAGGTGTTTTCTTTTCTTTTTATAGAATTAGGACATTACATTACATTGCATTTAGCTGACGCTTTTATCCAAAGCGACTTACAATAAGTGCATTCGACCAACAAAATACAAACTTAAAGAAAACAGAATCATAAAGTACATCAGGTTTCATAGAGCAAAAACATTTCAAGTGCTACTCAACTGGCTTTAGATAAGCCAGTCCTTTATTAGTATATAAGTGCTTTGTTAGCAATTCTATCGCTCGAAGTGGAGTCGAAAGAGATGAGTTTTCAGTCTGGAAGGTGTGTAAGCTATCTGCTGTCCTGATGTCAATGGGGAGCTCATTCCACCATTTAGGAGCCAGGACAGCAAACCCACGTGTTTTTGCTGATGGGAACTTGGGTCCCCCTCGCAGCGAGGGTGCAGCTAGTCGTTTGGCTGATGCAGAGCGGAGTGCACGTGCTGGGGTGTACGGTTTAACCATGTCCTGGATGTAGGAAGGGCCAGATCCATTCGCAGCATGGTAAGCAAGTACCAGTGTCTTGAAGTGGATTCTAGCAGTTACCGGAAGCCAGTGGAGGGAGCGGAGGAGCGGAGTGGTGTGGGAGAATTTAGGAAGGTTGAAGACCAGACGAGCCGCTGCATCCTGGATGAGCTGCAGAGGTCGGATGGCACATGCAGGTAGACCAGCCAGGAGGGAGTTGCAGTAGTCTAGGCGTGAGATGACGAGAGCCTGGACCAGAAACTGCGTGGCTTTCTGGGTCAGCTGGGGACGTATCCTCCTGATGTTGTAAAGCGTGTATCTGCAGCAGCGGGTTGTAGCAGCGATGTTTGCAGTGAAGGACAGTTTGTTATCTAGGGTCACACCCAGATTCCTTGCAGTCGGGGAAACAACAGAGGTGCCGATGTTGATTGTCAGGTCAAGAGTGGGACAATCTTTTCCCGGAAGGAAAAGCAGTTCAGTCTTGTCAAGGTTGAGCTTGAGGTGGTCCATCCACTGAGAGATGTCTGCTAGACAAGCAGAGGACACATCGTTTCCTTCAATCAGACAATGATGGTTACACATTCCCAGGTATAGCCTATAAGTAAAACTATGAATACATTCAAGGTTACATTTTCCCATTTATTAATTTAAAAAGGTAACCATTTGCTCTTTCTATCACAATGGGATCCAAGCAACATATTGCTAATCAGGCACGTGCACATATACATCAAAGTGAGCTTGAGCCCCTGCCCTTTTTATGGGGTGCTTTTTTTTCATTTTATTTTTCAATAAATTAATATATATGCTGCTGTTTGCGCACAGTTTCCCTTTCCAAAAATATATTGATTGAATACAAAATAAAAATATCAGGTCGGAACTGTGAAGTTCCGATGCTCTCTCTACCCTCCCTCCCTCCCCGTCTCCTGCACATCGGTGCGGACATCGGCAGTCCCTTCAGACAGACAGGTAGCAGCACCTCCCACTATACAGTCCCTTCAGACAGACAGGTAGCAGCACCTCCCACTTTACTGTCCCTTCAGACAGACAGGTAGCAGCACCTCCCACTACTGTCCCTTCAGACAGACAGGTAGCAGCACCTCCCACCTTACAGTCCCTTCAGACAGACAGGTAGCAGCGCCTCCCACCTTACTGTCCCTTCAGACAGACAGGTAGCAGCACCTCCCACTTCACAGTCCCTTCAGACAGACAGGTAGCAGCACCTCCCACCTTACAGTCCCTTCAGACAGACAGGTAGCAGCACCTCCCACTTTACTGTCCCTTCAGACAGACAGGTAGCAGCCCCTCCCGACTTACTGTCCCTTCAGACAGACAGGTAGCAGCACCTCCCACCTTACTGTCCCTTCAGACAGACAGGTAGCAGCACCTCCCACTTTACAGTCCCTTCAGACAGACAGGTAGCAGCACCTCCCACTTTACAGTCCCTTCAGACAGACAGGTAGCAGCACCTCCCACTTTACTGTCCCTTCAGACAGACAGATAGCAGCACCTCCCACTTTACAGTCCCTTCAGACAGACAGGTAGCAGCACCTCCCACCTTACAGTCCCTTCAGACAGACAGGTAGCAGCACCTCCCACTTTACTGTCCCTTCAGACAGACAGATAGCAGCACCTCCCACTTCACAGTCCCTTCAGACAGACAGATAGCAGCACCTCCCACCTTACAGTCCCTTCAGACAGACAGGTAGCAGCACCTCCCACTTCACAGTCCCTTCAGACAGACAGGTAGCAGCACCTCCCACTTCACAGTCCCTTCAGACAGACAGGTAGCAGCACCTCCCACTTTACAGTCCCTTCAGACAGACAGGTAGCAGCACCTCCCACTTTACAGTCCCTTCAGACAGACAGGTAGCAGCACCTCCCACTTCACAGTCCCTTCAGACAGACAGGTAGTAGCACCTCCCACTTTACAGTCCCTTCAGACAGAAAGGTAGCAGCACCTCCCACTTCACAGTCCCTTCAGACAGACAGGTAGCAGCACCTCCCACCTTACAGTCCCTTCAGACAGACAGACAGCAGCACCTCCCACTTTACAGTCCCTTCAGACAGACAGGTAGCAGCACCTCCCACTTCACAGTCCCTTCAGACAGACAGGTAGCAGCACCTCCCACCTTACAGTCCCTTCAGACAGACAGATAGCAGCACCTCCCACTTTACAGTCCCTTCAGACAGACAGGTAGCAGCACCTCCCACTTCACAGTCCCTTCAGACAGACAGATAGCAGCACCTCCCACCTTACAGTCCCTTCAGACAGACAGGTAGCAGCACCTCCCACTTCACAGTCCCTTCAGACAGACAGATAGCAGCACCTCCCACCTTACAGTCCCTTCAGACAGACAGGTAGCAGCACCTCCCACTTTACAGTCCCTTCAGACAGACAGGTAGCAGCACCTCCCACCTTACAGTCCCTTCAGACAGACAGGTAGCAGCACCTCCCACTTTACAGTCCCTTCAGACAGACAGGTAGCAGCACCTCCCACTTTACAGTCCCTTCAGACAGACAGATAGCAGCACCTCCCACCTTACAGTCCCTTCAGACAGACAGGTAGCAGCACCTCCCACTTTACAGTCCCTTCAGACAGACAGGTAGCAGCACCTCCCACTTTACAGTCCCTTCAGACAGACAGATAGCAGCAACTCCCACTTTACAGTCCCTTCAGACAGACAGGTAGCAGCACCTCCCACCTTACAGTCCCTTCAGACAGACAGGTAGCAGCACCTCCCACTTTACAGTCCCTTCAGACAGACAGATAGCAGCACCTCCCACTTTACAGTCCCTTCAGACAGACAGATAGCAGCACCTCCCACTTTACAGTCACTTCAGACAGACAGGTAGCAGCACCTCCCACTTTACAGTCCCTTCAGACAGACAGATAGCAGCACCTCCCACTTTACAGTCCCTTCAGACAGACAGATAGCAGCACCTCCCACCTTACAGTCACTTCAGACAGACAGGTAGCAGCCCCTCCCACTTTACAGTCCCTTCAGACAGACAGATAGCAGCACCTCCCACTTTACAGTCCCTTCAGACAGACAGGTAGCAGCACCTCCCACCTTACAGTCCCATCAGACAGACAGGTAGCAGCACCTTACAGTCCCTTCAGACAGACAGGTAGCAGCACCTCCCACTTTACAGTCCCTTCAGACAGACAGGTAGCAGCACCTCCCACCTTACAGTCCCTTCAGACAGACAGATAGCAGCACCTCCCACCTTACAGTCCCTTCAGACAGACAGGTAGCAGCACCTCCCACTTTACAGTCCCTTCAGACAGACAGGTAGCAGCACCTCCCACTTTACAGTCCCTTCAGACAGACAGATAGCAGCACCTCCCACCTTACAGTCCCTTCAGACAGACAGGTAGCAGCACCTCCCACTTTACAGTCCCTTCAGACAGACAGGTAGCAGCACCTCCCACCTTACTGTCCCTTCAGACAGACAGGTATAGCAGCACCTCCCACCTTACTGTCCCTTCAGACAGACAGGTATAGCAGCACCTCCCACCTTACTGTCCCTTCAGACAGACAGGTAGCAGCACCTCCCACCTTACTGTCCCTTCAGACAGACAGGTATAGCAGCACCTCCCACCTTACTGTCCCTTCAGACAGACAGGTAGCAGCACCTCCCACCTTACTGTCCCTTCAGACAGACAGGTAGCAGCACCTCCCACCTTACAGTCCCATCAGACAGACAGATAGCAGCACCTCCCACCTTACAGTCCCTTCAGACAGACAGGTAGCAGCACCTCCCACTTTACTGTCCCTTCAGACAGACAGGTAGCAGCACCTCCCACTTTACAGTCCCTTCAGACAGACAGGTAGCAGCACCTCCCACTTTACAGTCCCTTCAGACAGACAGGTAGCAGCACCTCCCACTTTACAGTCCCTTCAGACAGACAGGTAGCAGCACCTCCCACCTTACAGTCCCTTCAGACAGACAGGTAGCAGCACCTCCCACTTTACAGTCCCTTCAGACAGACAGGTAGCAGCACCTCCCACCTTACAGTCCCTTCAGACAGACAGGTAGCAGCACCTCCCACCTTACAGTCCCTTCAGACAGACAGGTAGCAGCACCTCCCACTTTACAGTCCCTTCAGACAGACAGGTAGCAGCACCTCCCACTTTACAGTCCCTTCAGACAGACAGGTAGCAGCACCTCCCACTTTACTGTCCCTTCAGACAGACAGGTAGCAGCACCTCCCACCTTACTGTCCCTTCAGACAGACAGGTAGCAGCACCTCCCACCTTACAGTCCCTTGTTATGCCGGCTTTTCTTGGCTTGTTTGAAGGTGAGTGGAGATGAACAAATCACTAAGCTGCCAGTGCCTCGAGTTTACAGCTAATTAGCTATAAGACAAAAACAAATAGTATAGGCTACTAGCTAATGGATAAGTTAGCTCAAGGTTTAGCTAAGACAATTGATCATGGGCATACTTTATATATTACTGTATTCACCGGTAGTGTCTCCCCTTAAGTACAGTATAATGTACTGTACGAATACAGTAACATGTGTATCTAATAACGTCATCACAATCGCCACATTGATATGCAAATGAGGCGTTAACTAGGGCTAATTAAAATGTGCAAATGTGCATGCAGTTACCAAGGCATTGCAGGTGAAAAGGATTAAAAAATAAATACAAATAAAAACATAACACCTCACAACTTCCCCAGATAGTTACTTACGTCAAGTCAGTATTTTCCTCTGAAATGTTATGTTTAAATGCAGATTAGCTTCATATCTATAGATGAATTCAGACATAACGATCTTTGTGCCTGTAATGTCCTTAAACAGTAACTTCATCATTTTGATTGTTGGCTGCTCATTTAATAACTATTAATTGTACTAGTTTGTTGTCTGCTCTTGTGCTCAGTGAATACTGAAGAAGACCATTGTCTCTGTGTTAACTGATTATTTTGTAGAATTCTGTTGAGTATTAAACAATTGCGTGAGTGTGAGGGTATTAAAATAAATTGGTCAGTAGCCTAAGTCAGAGATGTGCAACAAGGGCTTTGTGCAGAATGTGGCCTTATTGACGTATGGCGTCAACTAAATCAAGATGTCAAAGATTACACTTTCTTTTCAAATGTCCACAACTCTTATTCTAGAATAGATTATTTTTGTATTCCCTCAAAATACATGCATAAGGTAAAAGAATGTAACATTGATTCCATTAATATTTCAGATCATGCAAGAGTTCATTTAACTATTCACTTGGAGAGTGGAGAATTTGTATCCAGGCGCTGGAAATGTGATAACTCCTTACTTAGAGACGAAAAATTGGATAAGGTACTATATAAAAGAAAACAATGACCCCTCTATAGATCCGGATATTAATTGGGAAGCTGCAAAAGCTATTTTAAGAGCACTTATTATCTCATACACATCTTTTAAAAACGTGACAAAATTAAGCTCAGACAAGAACTTGAAAGAGAAGTAAACAGATGTGAAGTACTTCATAAATCCGCATCAACAGATGAAAACTGGAAACAATTCAACACAGCCAGAGCTAAATTAAATATTGACTTAGCAAATGAAATCATAACACAAATGAATCTTATCAGACAAAAGAATTATGAACTGGACAATTATCTCCATAACATTAATTTACCTACATTATCTGAATCAGATCAAGAGTATCTAAACTCATCAATTGCAGAAGTAGAAGTTTTGGCTGCAATTAAATCTATGCCTATAAATAAAAGCCCAGGGCCAGATGGCTTCTCGGCAGAATTTTATAATGAGTTTTGGACTGTACTTCAACCTATATTTATGTCAATGGTTAACAACTTCTCTCACAACAGAACACTTCCTCAATCAATGAATCTTGCATATATTACTGTACTACATAAAGATGGGAAAGACCCCTTGAATTGTTCTTCATTTAGGCCTATGCCTCTTGGATCATGATTATAAGATTATCACCAAATTATTAGCAAAACGACTGGAAATTATTTTACCTAAACTAATTAGTCCTGATCAAACAGGTTTTGTCAAGGGCAGATATTCTTCTGATAATATAAGGAGACTTTTGAATATTATAAACCATTTGGACACCGGTCAGAAGCCATCTCTGCTTCTTTCTTTAGATGCAGAGAAGGCTTTTGACAGGGTTGAGTGCAATTTTCTTTTTGCTATCTTGAACAGATTAAATATGGGCTCTCGGTTCATAGAGTGGGTCAAATCAATTTATAAAAATCCTAAAGCAGCGGTTATTACTAACTGCAGTTCCTGGGAGGGAGGGGGGAGTGTAGTGAGTGTACTGTGGTACTGTGATATTACAATACAAATTAAATGGCATCGATTACTGTACACTATAATGAAATAAAAAGACTGTGCAACTATATTTAACTTTTTTTATAAATTATTATGGGAAGTACCCTTTTTCTCACTTGAGCTCCTTGTCCCCCGAATATCTGTGCACGTCCCTGCTTGGAGCGCATCAACAGGGAGAAAGTAGTAGAACAAAAAGTATGAGCTACAGAACCTGTGACGTAATTTATTTTCCAACCAGCGGGGGGCAGTAGTGAGCTGCGGTTGTTTTTAAATGTACCCGAAACCCGCGAAGGAGACTGTTAGCCTCACCATGGCGGAAGCAGAGCAGCAGTCAGGTAAACACAACGCTTCAGATTAGCATTAGCATCTTCTCTACCACTTTTACTGTCTTGTGTTAAACGCTTATTAGCAGGTACACCACACTGCAACATGTGAGAGTGAACGAATGAACTTTTAAGGTGTTTTAAATGCGTCCAAAAGGCAAATCGCTCCTAGCGCACCATACGACGTTACATTCTGCATAACTCAAAGGGGCTCTTTTATACTCATTTTCATGTTTCATACTAGTATTTAGTACATGTCTCTCTGCTTTATTGTTCAAAAAGCTCTTTATTTTTCTCATGATGCCTGTGCTGCAGCACCTCTTTTCACCCTCTGTCTGAAACCAGAGCCCAGTCTGCTGGGTTAGCTGGCCGGCTCTGTTGTGATTGGTCAACCGCTTAGAGGTGTCCCGCCCCTTAGCCTATCACGTATAATGTGTTGGAGCCTAGCCAATAGAAGTGCGATGTTTCATAGCACTATGTCCCAGGAGTAAACAAAGGAGTCCAATGGAGGCTTTTACATGCACCAAAACCGATATTAGACACTAAAGGAAAGGGAAAACACCACCATTTTGTAGTAGTAATATTCTTACAATCACACTTAAAGTCGTATTCTGTAATGCTTTGAAAACAATAGATGTTTATTTCTACACTTTTGGACAACTAACCTCCGGCCGGAAGGAAGAAGCTTACATTCTGATTGCAGAGGGTGGGAGTCCTCTTGAGCTGGATAAACACTGCAACTGTCTGAGGTTCAGGGTCTCCAGGTTTAGCTGTGGTTCAACAATCAGTCTGACCACTTTGTGATCTGAGTCAGAGAGTTTCTGCTCTTTAAAGGCAGGTTACCAAACCATGACATGACAGAGAACGACAGAATTGACTCAATAAATTACGATCATCATGGTTTTTTCAATGTTAAGATGGGATAGTTTCCTGAGACAGAACAAATGTCCCTTTTTGCACACAGCTTAACAATTTTCTCTTTTTTTCGACTTTAGGATCCACTCCTGAGGATGAAGCATCTAAAGCCACAGACAGCGTCACCTTCATGGTGCCCAAGAAAGAAATCAGCATGGTGCCGGACATGGGGAAGTGGAAGCGATCTATGGTAAAGCTGAACACCTTTCACATGTTTTCAAGTAGAAAACTAAACCATGAACAGTTTAGAAACAAAATAATAATATCATTGTTTTATGTGTTATTTTTATTTATGTTGCATCGTTGGAGGAGCTCAGGACTTCAGATGTTCATTGTCTACACTGTAGCTGGTGCATATGACAATGAAG
>NW_022990931.1:62500-96267 GCF_902827175.1 Gymnodraco acuticeps
GGTCCGTGAGTATATTGGTAACATTTCACATTTGAAATAAATAAATACATTTAAGTTTTCCGCACTCTCGCGGGAATATCTCCGCAATGAAGCGAGCTTAAGTTTCGATTGCATGATATAGCCCAGCACAACACCTTCGTCACACATGTTGCCACTTGTTTGTACCATTTTCAGGCGATTTGTAATCTGTTCTAGAAAAACGATTTGTTTTTTTATATTTGTGGAGTTAGGTGGTCCGAGTGTTTTTTTTTTGGTTAAGTGGACCTTGGTATGAACAAGTTTGAGAAACACTGCCCTAAGGAAATGTGTTCTCCGTCCTGCAGTTCCGCATACATGTACACATACAAATATAATAAACATTAGAATACATACACATATCATCACTCACACACTTTTTGAAGAAAACACAATACACAGGCGCACATACTGACAATGGCGACCTATTATACATACCGAGAGACGGGGGACGAAAGTTCTGACGTGATACCAGAGGTTGCGCTAGACTTTTTCGCTGCCCATCATTTTGACGGACAGGATCGTAAAACTTCCGTCAAAATCCAGAATTACCCGTCGGCCTTTACACAACTCTGACGAGGGGGGGGAGAAGCATGCTCATGAACTGTCAACGGGGGGGGGAGGGACAGTTCACATGCGCCGTGTTATGCATGGCTGCTGCACCTCGCGGGAGCGTGCACAGCGTAAAGCCAACACTCACAGACATTTCAATGATTTGTACGGCAGTTATAATTTCCTTTTTGGAGGGCATGCATAACACGGCATAACACCGGAGCCTCGCTGCGGGGAAACTTTCGCGCTGTTCCGAGTTTGTTCTAATCTGTCAAAATGACGGACTGCTTTCAGATTTGTCCGTCATTGTTAAAAAAAATCCGTCATAGACGGAAAATATTCGGTTAACGTGACCTGCGTGATACATAACTGTCTTTGACCTCGATGCTCGGTGTTACTGTACCTTCTCTGGTGTAGCAGTAAAGCTGGTGTGTGTGTGTGTGTGTGTGTGTGTGTGTGTGTGTGTGTGTGTGTGTGTGTGTGTGTGTGTGTGTGTGTGTGTGTGTGTGTGTGTGTGTGTGTGTGTGTGTGTGTGTGTGTGTGTGTGTGTGTGTGTGTGTGTGTGTGTGTGTGTGTGTGTGTGTGTGTGTGGTGTGTGTGTGTGTGTGTGTGTGTGTGTGTGTGTGTGTGTGTGTGTGTGTGTGTGTGTGTGTGTGTGTGTGTGTGTGTGTGTGTGTGTGTGTGTGTGTGTGTGTGTGTGTGTGGCTAACTAGCAGCTCTGATTCAACAATGTGAATGAAACTGCACTTTTCTTGTCTGTTGGAAGATGCCGTGACGTGAAGAGGCCTTATCCCCTTAGCTATACACCAAAGGATGATTGTATGCAATCTGTTAATTCTGCATTGCAACAGACATGTAGTACTGCCCCCTAATGGACACTACCAAGACTGCGTGGTTGAACTCTGCCACTTTGTTCAGATGGGTTTTTAAAAGATCTTAGTGTATTGTTTTCCTGGGGAATAATTTATCAAAGAACATATTAATGTGTCATTTAAGTAGACAGAGTTGATATCTTGTGCTGATGCTGTAAGTGAGTTGGTCCACATGAGCTTTGTCTGAGGAAGATGAGGGAGATGAGGGCAGGCAGATGGATTGTTGGCAGAGGGCCAGAGCAGGAACCATGCGCTTTGTTTTTGGATTTGGAAGGAAAAGGAGGGGAGGGGAGGGAAGTAGAGGAGGGCGTTGTTGGAGCAGCTACATCCTTTTCCTCCTTCCCACTCAGAAGCACCACCTCCTTCCCCGTTTTCCTCCTCCTCCTCCCTCCCTCCTCCTCCCTCCCCCTCCTCCTCCCTCCCCCTCCTCCTCTCCCCCCTCCACCTCCTCCTCCTCCTCCCTCCTCAAGCTCATGAAGGGATGCTGCTGCTGTTGTCGTTCTCCTCACCCATTACTCACAGTATTTATAACGTCTTAAAAACCTGACAATATTTTTGATAATTTAGTTTCGGATTCAGTGATTTCAGTGCGAAAAATCATGATCAGAATCAGAATTATTTTATTAGTCGCGCAGCGGGGAAATAGCAGATTAAAGTCAAGCGATAATAACGTAGCTAACATGTTAAACATAGAGACAGCTAAGTACTTGTGCATGTCTAGTTGCAGCATTTAGGTAAGTGAACATATTAAGGTTTGAGTTACTAAAAAGGATTATGGTTATTGCACAGTTGCTAAAAGAAGTGTATGTATTGCACGTAGTTAGGGTTAGGGTTAGGGTTTGTATTGTGTGATTCAGGTGAAGTCCGATCTAACTGTAGATATGCCTTCAACCAGTGAAGCCCAACAATCCTTAAACTCACAATAAATGTCTGTTTCTCCATGACAGAAATATCGTGAGTAACATCAAAACAGGCCCCAAGCTTTGCATCTGTTGTCAACCCTTTCCTACTCGGGGCTTTTCCCCTTTGTATCTGTAATTGTGTTTATGTATTGGGTGCTGTGTTTATATCAGAAGGACACATGGAGTGTTTTGGTATTCGGCTCATTTGGTTTTAAAACACAGTTTAGGCCTCCAGAAAGCGGCACACCAAAAATAAATCTGCTATGTTTCTGAAAATGACTGGTTCTCGGCGAGTTGTGGCTATACTGGAGAAGTGGGTGAAATGTCAAGCTAAAACAATTACAAGAAACTCTCCCGTTTTCTGGTCAACCTCTCCCATCCCCATTATATTTGTCGATCACCGTTGCTACTTGTTGGATAGCTCGACTGCTTTGTTCACAAACACTCCAACAGGTTCACACAGTTAATTTATAGACATGTTTGTACTCGTGTCTCAAAACGGTCACCAGTTACGTGGAGCAGCTCATACTCCGACGGGAAGTTGGCGGATGGTGCAGAACAGTTAATTTGGACTCTCTGGATTCAAATCTCCATACTGTTTTAAATGCTGGTGTAATTAGGCTTGCACTCTAAAACCACAGATTATCAAAACTGTAATTCAATATTGTTCCCAAACCTGCCATCATTCTTGTTGTGCAAACTAGCTAAAATCCCATTAAAAGAAATAGTATGTTGGATTGAAAGTAGTCGAAACAAGCTATAATACATTTAGCTGTGTGTAGTATTTACAAGGCTTCTGATTGGCTAGTGAGTGTCTGTTTACAATGTGAACAACAACGGTGGGTTACCATAGTATCACTAGTTACTTCATCATTTCTCTGAGGGCTAAACTGGTTTAAAAAAAACATGTATTTCTTTCAATTTGGTTTATGAAACGGAACGATAACACTCAGGTTTCCACGTATTTCCCTCGTATTCACACACATGTGGATACTTCAAACTCATGTTCTTTTTTTGATTTGCACACAAGGCTCTAGTGTGTGTGTTGTGAGAGAGAGAGTGTGTGTGTGTGTGCGCTCTGTCCTAAACATGAGTCACTTCCTTCCCCACATGCTGCTGTGAATCACTCCTTCCTCAGGGGAATAGGGTCTGTCTCCACCCCCCCTTTTCCCTCCCTTTTCAGGCCCTTCCCCCATGTGTTCCTCATGTGAGGCCCTGGAAAGTGTCTAGAGCAGTGTGAGTGGGGGGGGGGGGGGGGGGGGGTGGAAAAAGGAGGGGGTTGTTAATTTGATGCCTCAGGGTCTGGGTTTGGGCTCCCCTGCCTTTTGGGGAAAATGGTGGGAAAACAGTCTATAGTCTTCATTCATACATTTATGAATTTTTTTTATCAGTCTCACTATTGTTCTGTTTACTGTTTGCTCTGTTTACTCTCTTATTTGTTTGTCACGGTCCTTGTTGTTGAATCCAGAATGTATTCATGTTATTTAGGTGATGGCTGGAACAACAATCAGCCTTTTGTTCTGCATTTTTGTTATAGATAGCTAGATGGTAGATAGATAGATAGATAGATGGATAGATAGGTAGATAGATGGATGGATAGGTAGATAGATGGATGGATAGATGGATAGATAGGTAGATAGGTAGATATATAGATGGATGGATAGATAGATGGATAGATGGGTAGATATATAGATATATAGATGGATGGATGGATAGATAGATAGATAGATAGATGGATAGATAGGTAGGTAGATAGGTAGATAGGTAGATATATAGATGGATGGATAGATGGATAGATGGATGGATAGATGGATAGATAGATGGATAGATAGGTAGATAGATACATATATAGATATATAGATGGATGGATAGATAGATAGATAGATGGATAGATGGTAGGTCGCATATAGATTCGTGGCTGGCTGGCTGGTCGCTCTCGAGGATGATCGGTGGTCGATATATAGATGTCTGGATCGTAGATCGCTGGTAGCTGGGGGATCGTCTAGGTAGGTAGCTGGTGGCTAGCTCGATGTCGATAGGTGGACGTCGATATATAGATGGATGGATAGATGGATAGATAGATGGATGGATAGATGCATAGATAGATGGATGGATGGACGGATGGATGGATAGATAGATAGGTAGGTAGGTAGGTAGATGGATGGATGGATGGATGGATGCATAGATAAGAAGTACTTTATTGATCCCAATTTTGGAAATGTTTGCGTTGCAGCAGCATAAAAAATAAGGCATTATACATAAGAGAAATTAAGACACTAGCAATAAACAACATAATAATAATGATTAGTTAGTTATTACCAAATGTATCAGAAAGCAGAGTAGTGATAATACATTTTATTTAGAGGCGCCTTTCAAAGTACCCAAGATGACCTTACAAATCATAAAATATTCTTTACAAAAGAACAGTAACAGGGAACATGGAGGGAAATGGGGGAAAGGTAGCACTACATTGAGTAAGCTGTAATAAATGTAACATCACTGGCAGTGGCGGTTCTAGACCAATTTGACTGGGGGGGCCACTGGGGGGCCAGTTATTTTCTGAGGGGGGCACAATAAATGCAGGACGAAAAAGAGAACTAGACAGTATGAAGTAATTGCGCATAGAAAACAATGCAATACAGTTATTGGTATTTGTTTCAGTACACTTATTTATTTCAGATAGATCTTATAGTCATTACTGTTAGCTTCAGCTTAAGTTATAGTGCAATGTTTGCACTCACACCATATTTATATAAAAATAAAGGCAATGAACAGTTACATCTCTACTTTACATAAGGGTGTCTGCACAATCTCACATTACAGCAACAAAATCCTGCGGTTTTTGGCAAACCGAGTACCAGAAAATATACATTTAAAAAAAAATGTAGTGGCACTGGCCCCCCCCCCCCTAGAACCGCCCCTGATCACTGGGTTATGTTGTAGTTTGTTTTCATTTAAAAGGTGAATAAGAACAGTCAACTTTTTTTTATTGTTTTCGTCTCATCCATTCTTTCTTTCGTGAATTTCCTTTAAAGCTTATTTTTTCAGCAGAACAAAAAAAAAATGATAAAAGAGCTAATTATGTTTTTAAGGCAGAAAAAAGACAATTAAGTTGCATTTCCAAACATTGGGGGCGCTTTTGGGTTCAGCTTCAAAATGACATCCTGTGTTATTTGTTGTCAGCTCAAGTGCTCCTCTATACTTTACATCCTGATAAAGGGGTCTACTTTCTCTCTCTTTCACATCATCACCATCATCTGTGTTCCTCTCTCTGTTCCTGTAGATGAAGACGGGTCCGTTTGCAGAACACTCGAACCAGCTGTGGAACATCAGCGCTGTTCCTTCCTGGTCCAAAGTCAACCAGGGTCTGATCCGAATGTACAAGGCCGAGGTACGCCTGCTTCTTCCTCCCTCATCCTTTACTGATCACTCAAATCCATCAGGGAATCAACAGTCTGATGGATTTGTTGTGGCAACGCAGGTTTTAAAACATACATTTGATCAACAATGACACAAAATTCAAGTCATCATGACACATTTTTACTTCATCCCTCTCCCATGAATGACAGACGTACAATATATTTAATTTGTAGATTTGAAGCAGAGTTTGTAGAAGTACCAGAGTGTAGACATACTAGTAAAAGTCCAACACTCAGAATGTTAAAAGTACAAAAGTATGAGCATCAAAATATACTTATAGCACTGAAAGTACTCCATTTTCCATTTCAGAATAATATATATTACATATTTAGTTTATAGTTATTGATGCATTATCTAGTCATTTGTTTGTACCATACACTCCTGTCTGAAATGCTATGATCTACTCTCATGGTTCCACCAAAGGACATTTGGCAAAGCCTGTAGTAGATTTTTTTCCATGAGTTTTTACTGCAGGTTTAAAAACAAAACTAAGAGTCTAAAGCCGTGCTAGCAGCACTGTGAGGCTGTGCTTGGCTTTGAGTTAAATGCTAATGTCAGCAGGCTAACAAGCTTATTATAGGTTATATTAGGAATACTTCATTGAACCCAAACTGGGAAATTGTTTCGTTACAGCAGAATGTTTACAAGGCTTTGTACGTGAGTTAAAAATCAAATAAAAATATAATTAAATAAAAAGTAAATATGTAAATATCAACAGTAGAAAGATAAATATCTGTAGAGTATCTAAAGAAAAAAAGAAACTCAATACTCAATATATCACAATATACTAGGACATTTAACTTTTGTAATGTGAGTAGTATTATAGTACTTAGTAATGCGCTAAATACATGTAATTAATTCTTATTATCAATACACACTCCATTAGCTGCTGCCACAGGCTTCCACTTAGCACGGTGCCTTCTTGCATAAAAATGGATTTATAATATATATATAGATAGGTAGATGGATGGATGGATAGATAAATAGATATATAGATATATATATAATGTTCGCATGTTTAGCCCCTTAGTTTAGCACCTTAGTTTAGCATGTTGACATACCGAGATTTTCTAATAAAAACTAGACAGCTGTTAATAATACAATATACATTAATAATTAATAGTCTTTGTACAGCATGGTGTTGTTTATACAGTTGTTTTATTGTTGTTTTATAGTCCTATTGTGCTCCATATGAACCCTTTTGTAGTGGTGTTGTAAGGAAGATGAGTTTAGGAGCTGAGGACACATACTGTCCTGTAGTCTGATGCTCCAGTAGTCTTGTATCTCTTCTCCAACATCACTGATGCTCTGTAGATTAGTCACAATTACATTACATTACATTTAGCTGACGCTTTTATCCAAAGCAACTTACAATAAGTACATTCGACCACAATGGTGTTCTGGCCTCTTTAATCCCTCGCTACAGGCCGGTGCAAATCCCAGACCAGGTTGTACTGTTCCCAGTTAGGATGCTTCCTATCACTCCTTTGTAAAAGTTAACAAGAACCTTGCCAGGGGAATTTTGACATGTGATGTCTGGTTGTTATTGTCTCTTATTCGTTTTTTTCTGGGAGCTTCAAACTTGATCTACCAAAGCACCATAAAGAAGACAGGCGTTAGTCTCCTCGTCTTTTTCTAAAAGCAACAATCAACCCTTTTATTTTGCATAAGTGAGCAGTAAATTGTTCTCTGATCTGCAAGATTGTTTATTTCCTTTCTAAATGAAGTCTAATGGTTGCAGTGTCATACCTTAACTTAATAACAGACTTGTTGATGTTGAGGGCTCATGTGTACACTGTGAACAGCACCGGGCCGAGCATATAGCCCTGGGGTGCTCCTTTATTCAGCAGTAGAGTGGAGAACGTTGGACCACCAAGTTGAAGAAGTTAAAAATATTCAGACTATTAACTGCAGAGTGTGATACTCAACACAGGGTGCTGAGTTGTATGGAGGATATTGTGTTGAGTGATGAGCTAAAATCATCAAACAGTATTTTAAATTGGCTGTTTTTTGTTTCCACATGTGTGAGGGTGGATAGGAGAATCTGTGGGCTGTGTATACAAACTGACTTCAATAGAAACCCAGTAGACTCAATGGCTTATTTCCAGTTGCAGTTTAATACAACCCATTTATTGTCCATATACATCAATATGCAAATCATTTCCCAAACAAACAATCGTTGCACACACTCGCAGTCAAAAACAATATGCACTTTTGGGGTCAGACACACCCAATCAGAGGAAAGGACACACCGTAAATACCTGATCCAAACATGACCCTTCCTCAAATCAGAATGCCTTTATTCGTCCCACAACAAGGAAATGTAAGTTGTTACAGTATTAGTATAGAAAGAGATGAAGAAAATTGAACACTATAATATAAAAAGGAATTCACATGGTATTTAAAATACACATGTTTGCAATCTACAGAAGTACACATTCAGGTAGATAAGTAAGTACTTGGTTTTTACAACCTTCATGTAATCATTTAGACTGAATAAAGCTTGAACGCTTCGTAATTAAACTCTATGAAGCCTCCTTTAACCTATCAGCCAACGTTACTCGCTCTGATGTCATCGCATATTTGTTGTTCACCAAGTAGCATCATCAGGTAATAAAACACAGAGTGCTTCCCCTGATAATGAGTTAACTCTGACCCCAACTCATTTTCGGTCCTCATTTGGACGGCATTCGTCTCCATATCGAGGCCGGACAGTACGGCACATGCTGTTCTGTAAGAAACACATTAACCTTCACATTTTCAGAAGGGTGTTTGTGTAGAAACTGACACGTTGCTGTGTAAACTGGATACCTCTTAATAATTCCTCCCGATAAAAAAAGGAACTCTTTACGTGATATTTAAGTTTCAAGGCTTTTATTGTCATTCGTACATAGCTACAGTGTAGTTATGTCGATGAAAATCTTAGGTCACAGGCTCCTCCAACAGTGCAACACAATAAAACAGATAAAAAAGTGCAAGTAAATACAATAAAATAGAATAGAGGTAGTGCCATAAGAGTCTATATACAAGTGGTGTAGTTTAAGAGACGAGGTGTCTGCTGAGAGCTCGACTGTCGGCCGTTTCTCCGCGAGCAAACGCCCTCACACGAGAGGCAGGAAAGGGTTAAGAGAGGAATGGAGGGAATGGAATTGTGTGTGTGTGTGTGTGTGTGTGAGAGTGTGTGTGTGTGTGTGTGTGGGCGGGTGGGGGTGGGGTTGGGGGGGGATGTCTAAGCCCGTTTCTCCCCGCCTGCATGCCCACATCCTGTGTTTTCCAGAGCAGCCTGCGAGTCTTCCCAAAGAGCTGAGGGGCCAAGCTGTCTGCCTTTCCCTCCCTCCCCCCTCCTCTTTCTCCTCTGCCGTTCCCTTCATTAAATCCTCCCCTCCCTCTGTCCCGACCTTCCTCCCAGCCTGGAGCAACCATCAGCAGACTCGCATTCCTCTCTCCCTTTTCCTGGCCCCACACAGGGTTTTCGGCAGAGAGTTTGTACCAGAGCTGGAGAGAGAGCAGTGTGCTCCATTTTCAGACTGAGAGGAGACTTACGAACGTTTGACTAACTGTTTGAGACGTTAAATGGGATTGTGAGAAATAAAACGATAGGGAAACGATAGTGGATGTGCTTTAACTGCGTGACTTAAATAGTTTCAAGGCTTTTATTGTCATTTGTACAAAGCTACAGTTATGACAATGTAAATCTTAGGTCGCAGTGCAACACAATAAAACGGATACAATAGTGCAAGTAGTACAAATAAAATAGAATAGTATGTCCTGTCTAGACGTGAAGATATCACCCTCCAGGTCTAAGGATTCCTGTCCCGGGGAAATGTACGGTATAACAACAGCAGGATTATAATGCAGTCATAAGAATAGACATATAAAAAAGCAGTAGTAAAGTACATATAAATAATAGTGACCATATACAATTATGGAAGTAGCTTTGTGTTTATTTTTATTTGAGCTCTTTCACTACTAGTCATGTATAAGTTGGTTATTTGTTTCTTCTCCCTATCAAAGCTACTGTTGGGTTCATTTCATCGGCTACTCAAAGCTCACATGCCCAGACTTGCTTAAGATGAATAATTCACCACTGTAAACATTATGTCTGATATTGTTGTCAAAGACTAGCTTGTTGTAGGACGACAAGTAAATGATGGGAAAGACGGAAGAAACGTCATTTTCAAAACGCTTCCTTCTGTATTCTTCTCAAGGTTAAAGTGCATCAGCAACGGCCCGTCCACACGGCGGTGTGCGTTGAAGCTTCAATGCTTCTTCCCATTCACTTTGAATGGGGTGACGTCACGCTTTGCCGGGCTGCGTTGCTCGCTTCAAAAGTTGAGAAAAGTTAAACTTTTGAAGCTTCGACGGAAGCGTCAGCCAATCAAATCATATGCCAGTACAAGCTCTAGCCAATCAAACCGCGTGCTTGTTTGTCCGGGGCGGGAGATTCATGTGATTGGTTGTTGGTCGAGCTTCAGACACGCCCACCGGCAAGCTTCAACGCACGCTGCCGTGTGGACGCTGCGTAAGGCTCACGGATGTGTTTTAGATTTAAAAAGAACACGTTTTTGGACACTATGGCAAAAGGAAAAGATAAAAAAAACGATATATCAGTCTTTGACACACACACACACACACACACACACACACGCACACGCACGCACACACACACACACACACACACACACACACACACACACACACACACACACACACACACAGCTAGTTGTAAGACGACAAGTACATTCTGATACTAGAGAGAAGTTAATGAACCACTTAATTGAAGAAAGGTCATAACTAACACACACACACACACACACACACACACACACACACACACACACACACACACACACACACACACACACACACACACACACACACACACACACACACACACACTCGTAGAAAGCTTCATCCACTATTGGTTTGGGTATGGTCAAGGAATTTGTGGACAGTAAGAAAGATTAGGAATATGGTCAGAATCAGCCCAACAATTGGTTTGTTATAACATACCATAAAAAATACAGCAATGTTGATTAAATCTTTGTTAATAAGCTAGTGTTATCTTTTAACTGCCAGTATATATGATGTCCTGTGCATGTTTAATATGAAGCGTGTGTCTGTGATCAATTTTACATATTTTCATTGATTCATATATTTGTTCTCTGAGGCGTGTTTCCACCCCAGTTCTGCCCCGATGATCATGACTGATAGTGTCACTGCGCAGACACACCGAGCACAAGAGTTCAATTCTCCCAACCCCCACCACAGACCCCCCCCCTCCGACTCCCCAAAAACTGGGTCCATGTCGGCTCCCTAATAAGGGCCTCGCCTGCGCTGCATAGCCCTTTAAAACCTGGTCACAATGAAAGGCCAGCGGGAAGAAGAGAAGTCAGGTCAAGGTCACTCGGTTTGGACTTCATCAACGTGTCTCTGAAAGACAACGACGTGTTCTTTCACTAACCATAGAGCAAAGGAAACGATGTGATCAGACACTTCCACAACCGCTTGAATCCACTCATTGAATGTATTTAAGGGACAAAGCGTAAATGATAGAGTGATAGTATTCGTGTGTCTTTAAGTTGGTAGTGGACCGCTAAGAGACGTATGGATTTGGAAGCTGTAATTTACATAAAAGAAACCCTCACTGTGACTGCACTGGGTCTTTTTAACGATGTTTGTCAAGGTCACTCTGTTTGGACTTCATCAACGACGTGTTCTGTCACTGACCGTAAAGCAAAGGAAACTCCCTGAACAGGATCAGATGCTGCCACAACTTCCAGAACTGCTCAAATAAGGATGATAATAATAATAATGATGCATGGGATTTTTATTGCGCTTTTCCTAATGCTCAAAGACGCCTAAAAAACACTCAAAGACGATGCAACGTAAATGCTAGTGTGATGGTACTCGTGTTTATTTGACTGCATCCAGATTAAAAGTGTCTTTAAGTTTGTAGTGGACCGCTAAGAGACGTATGGATTTGGAAACTGTGTATTTTACTTGAATAAAGCCTCAAATCTGTGACTACATTGGGTCTTTTTAACGGTGTTTGGAGAGCTTGACTTCACCTTGTAGACTAATGGCGCATTTCCACTACAGCGCGGTTTAAGCGTGCCGTCCCCGGCCCGTTTTTGGTTGCGTTTCCACTCGGCGTAGTTCTGGCTAACGGGTACTTTTTCACAGTTTTTCTTGCTCTCCAAAATCTTCTTTCCGGGCCAACAACCGGGCTGAGTATGCTAAACTAGTGAGAGAATCGCTGGCAACTACAACACAATGAACATATTTGACCGTGATTTAATTGTAATACACGTTTCAAAATGATGCCGAAGTAACAACATACTGATACCGGTTAGTAAAAACCATGAATTTATGCTTTGACGAGTCTGCAGACAGACGGCAGGCGAAAAAGCTTTTAAAATGCGTGTTTTCTGAATGGAGATCGGCTAAACTAACGTTGTATATGCTCCGACCGTCCACACTCACAACAACGGCCTACAGACATAAATAAACCAGCGACTGTATTCGCCATGACACAGGCAGTCTGTGGTTTGTACTTGTTTAACTTCTGTCTAGTTTCTGAACAGATATGAGGAGCTGTGAGCTCTGAGGGCTAACAGCTAACGGCTGATGTTGGTTTTGTGGTTCTCATTGAAGATGACGTCACGGCTCCGCCTACACTGCGTTACTATAGTTACTGCCCCAGCAACTAAACTGTAATGGAGACGCAGCATAAAGTGAGCCTGGCCTACCGAGGCCTAACTATACCGTACTAAGCCGTGCGAGGCCCTGCAGTGGAAAAGCGCCATAAGTGGTTTTAGAACTATGTACTTTTGATAAATAGCCACAAAAAAGGACAAAAAGGATATTTTTATTTAGAGATTGAATTCGTAATGTGGATCCAACATTGGCTCAACAAAGAAGATGGATGACAGAGTTTGAAGTTTGACATTGCTGTTTTGAGCAAAATTCAAGCAGCTCTGCTTTGTTTGATCTCCTGTGACCTCTCATATTTATCTAGATGATTCCTGAGCTTTCCAAAGGGGTTCAGCTCTGGATTTTGGGCCCTCCATGACAGGGTGGGTCTTGTGGTCTTCTGTCCACACTTTCATTGTCCTGCTGGAGAAACCAAAACGCAGCATTGTCGAACATTATCAGAGCAAAACAAATGCTAAAATCATGCCTCCTTCCCAATGTGCCTTATTCCAGATCATCAGCCACCCCTTCACCAAATGTCCCACTGGTTGCTATGGCCATTTTGAAGGATCTCCATGTCCCAGTGTGTTGGTTAAACACTGTTTTCTCTCTCTCTGCAGTGTCTGGAGAAGTTCCCTGTGATCCAACACTTCAAGTTCGGCAGCCTGCTGTCCATCCAGCCGGGGAAACCTTGATGCTCACCGTGGAAAAACCAAAATCCCAACAGTTTTCCTCGCCTCTGGCATCCTCACGTGCAAATACAACCGTAGCAACCACACACCCCACAGTATGACACACACACTCTCACATGTGCACGTCATGAAAGCTCGTGGGCCTTCGGTAACTATAATACAGCGTGTGTTGTGGATGAGTTTGAATCAGGTCCTTTTTTGAGGGATTTCTTTTCATTTGGAGTTTATTCATTGATGATTGACTTTACCTCAGAGTGTGGATCCTCATCAGCAGAGTGAGGTGATGGAAATAAGATTTATTAAGACTTTGTGACTTCTTTTTAAATCTTTTGAAAACTGTTTCGTCTTCAATTTTAGGTATTCTTTCTTGGTTTTGCTTTTAAGGCCAAATGTTTTTTCATTTTGTTGCAAATGTTCCAGTATTTGAATCGCCCACTTCATCCCAACTTGTAAGTCACGTAAATAATTTGCTAAGAAATATCTGTGTTCGAGTTTTTATTTCTTAAACAAAATGTTGGAATATATAGAATTTAAAAAAAGAGTGTCCCCTCTTCTCCATGTCTCTTCTACATCAACATGTGTTCCCTCTTCTTCATGTCTCTTCTACATCAACATGTGTCCCCTCTTCTTCATGTCTCTTCTTCATCAACATGTGTCCCCTCTTCTTCATGTCTCTTCTACATCAACATGTGTCCCCTCTTCTTCATGTCTCTTCTACATCAACATGTGTCCCCTCTTCTTCATGTCTCTTCCACATCAACATGTGTCCCCTCTTCTTCATGTCTCTTCCACATCAACATGTGTCCCCTCTTCTCCATGTCTCTTCTACATCAACATGTGTCCCCTCTTCTTCATGTCTCTTCCACATCAACATGTGTCCCCTCTTCTTCATGTCTCTTCCACATCAACATGTGTCCCCTCTTCTTCATGTCTCTTCTACATCAACATGTGTCCCCTCTTCTTCATGTCTCTTCCACATCAACATGTGTCCCCTCTTCTCCATGTCTCTTCTACATCAACATGTGTCCCCTCTTCTTCATGTCTCTTCCACATCAACATGTGTCCCCTCTTCTTCATGTCTCTTCTACATCAACATGTGTCCCCTCTTCTTCATGTCTCTTCTACATCAACATGTGTCCCCTCTTATTCATGTCTCTTCTACATCAACATGTGTCCCCTCTTCTCCATGTCTCTTCTACATCAACACGTGTCCCCTCTTCTTCATGTCTCTTCTACATCAACACGTGTCCCCTCTTCTCCATGTCTCTTCTACATCAACACGTGTCCCCTCTTCTTCATGTCTCTTCTACATCAACATGTGTCCCCTCTTCTTCATGTCTCTTCTACATCAACATGTGTCCCCTCTTCTCCATGTCTCTTCTACATCAACATGTGTCCCCTCTTCTTCATGTCTCTTCTACATCAACATGTGTTCCCTCTTCTTCATGTCTCTTCTACATCAACATGTGTCCCCTCTTCTTCATGTCTCTTCTACATCAACATGTGTCCCCTCTTCTTCATGTCTCTTCTACATCAACATGTGTCCCCTCTTCTTCATGTCTCTTCTACATCAACATGTGTCCCCTCTTCTTCATGTCTCTTCTACATCAACATGTGTCCCCTCTTCTTCATGTCTCTTCTACATCAACATGTGTCCCCTCTTCTTCATGTCTCTTCCACATCAACATGTGTCCCCTCTTCTTCATGTCTCTTCTACATCAACATGTGTCCCCTCTTCTTCTTGTCTCTTCTACATCAACATGTGTCCCCTCTTCTTCTTGTCTCTTCTACATCAACATGTGTCCCCTCTTCTTCATGTCTCTTCTTCATCAACATGTGTCCCCTCTGTGGAAAGAGACTCTGAAAGTTTCAGGAACAAAGATTCTCTCTCTTTTTGTCCTGATCCATTTCTATAAAAACCTGTCTGAAAATGAGCTGATCAGATTTTGACCACCATTAGCCAATCAGCAACCAAGGTAACCCCCCCCCCCCCCCCCCTTATCACCTGAATCTCCTCCTAGAGCTCCATTGAGTTCTTTGTAACTAAATGTCTCTCAGAGGGGCGTGGGGAGGGGCTCCTTGTTTTCATCTAAAGTAACAGACAGAGAATCAGCACTTTGGAAACAGGGCTGAAACAGAGGGGATTATGGGTAATGCTGCAATGATCTGTTTGGTGTTTCAGCCAATCAGAGACAGGTTCTGTATATATCTGAGACCTGTGATATATTGATGATAAACAGTATAATAGGGGACCTTTAAGTGTTTTAGTTTAGGTAGAATAAACATTGTAAATTGTCAAACCATGCATTAATAATTCTTCAGGTTGCGCGGCTCCTTCTCAATTCTCAAACAAGGTAAATATCAAAATTGCATTTTTTTAATGAGTGTTAACTACTGAGTTTAATTTGGCAAACTTTAAACATCATAGCAATTGGTTTTTAATTAAATAATATTGTGAACACATCGACCTGTCAAACCTGATTTAAGTTATTTCTATTTTAGTTTTCTCATATTTTATGTGGTAACCTCACCACGCATTAACTTCATATTATATTTACTAAATGTACAGATGGACATTTCCCATGTTAGCACAAAGTATAAATAATTACCCACAAGTTTTACTCTTCCCTTTTAACTGTATGGTCAATAGACCTCGTTTACACAAAACCAGGCCTAATTTCTGAGTTAAAAAAAGGCAGAAATGTTGAATTATTTTACAAAATTGACCCCAAAAGACTACAAATGCTATCTTATGTTTATAAAATGTTGGCACTAACATTAAAAACAACCTTTATCCCGACGAGGCAAATTAGACCCAGGGACAACAGGATGGGTAAAATAGTGCATTTTTCAGCTCCTCTGTGCCACTGAGCAGCCAGAGTGTTTGCTGTTGTCTGACCTGAAGATGAACTCAGCGTTGAGGCAGATGGATTCTGAGATGCGGGAAGAAAGTGTTGAATATTGCATGAGTAGATACGTTACACTCCTCCTTCATGTGAGGGCCACCAGGAGCAGGGGAACTCCGACTCATGTTAGATCTACCATTCCTAAAAAACATGCAACAGTCCTTCTTCCTGCAGGAGTGGAAATCCCCTCTCGTTCAGGATGTGGAGCTGCAGAGGAGAGAGAGGAGGAAGAAAGCACAGCGGTACACATAATGTTCCACTACAACAGCAGCTGTGACCCGTATCAGATGCAGAGAGGGCAACAGTACACACATCCTTTACTCAAGTAGAAGTACAGATACTCGTGTTTAAAAATACTCTGGTAGAAGTAGAAGTACTGACTAAACTTCTTTACTCAAGTCAAAGTAAAGAGGGCTTTGAAGTGTACTTCAGTAAAAAGTACCCATAACTAGCAGCTGCTTTAAAGAGTACCTGACCTCCCTTTATATTAATAGAACAATAATGTCATTGTTAGCTAATGAATGTTTCCATGCTGAACAACGGCAACATGACAACGTTTCCATTGGTCCCTCTTCTTTAGAGAAGACCAGGAAATGATGGATACACGGATCGTGTTCAAATCAATAGGCACGCAATGACTCTAAAGAATAATGATCACGCATCAAACACACATTCAGACTAAAGGAACCAGCTGTTTGGAAAATGAGAGAAGTACAAAGTTCAGGTATTTGAGTTCAACATGTGAGAATTAGAAAGTACAGGTATTTGTGTTCAACATGTAAGAAGTAGAAAGTACAGGTATTTGAGTTCAACATGTAAGAAGTAGAAAGTACAGGTATTTGAGTTCAACATGTAAGAAGTAGAAAGTACAGGTATTTGAGTTCAACATGTAAGAAGTAGAAAGTACAGGTATTTGAGTTCAACATGTAAGAAGTAGAAAGTACAGGTATTTGGGTTCAACATGTAAGAAGTAGAAAGTACAGGTATTTGAGTTCAACATGTAAGAAGTAGAAAGTACAGGTATTTGGGTTCAACATGTAAGAAGTAGAAAGTACAGGTATTTGAGTTCAACATGTAAGAAGTAGAAAGTACAGGTATTTGTGTTCAACATGTAAGAAGTAGAAAGTACAGGTATTTGTGTTCAACATGTAAGAAGTAGAAAGTACAGGTATTTGGGTTCAACATGTAAGAAGTAAAAGTAAAAAGTCGTCAGAAAAATAAGTAGTGGAGTAAAGTACTGATACCAGAAACATGTACTTAAGTACAGTAACGAAGTATTTGTACTCCACTACTTCCCACCTCTGATCAGATGTAGGTTCTGTTGTGCAATGGGCAAAAAACCTGCAATATGGACACTTCTTGCAATACAAAAATCACCAAATGTGTAGCCATAGTCAAGATGTGTACTTATTTCTCCTTATTTGCTTTCTATTATCACTAATATGTGCTTTTCTTCCCTATATTTAATAAATTAGCGTATTCTTTATTACTGCATGGCTTTCTTTTACCCACTTTTTGCAGTTCATTTCCCCGCTGTGGGACTTGTAAAGGAGTTCTGATTCTGATTAAACAAAGCATCCTGTGAAGGTGTTTCCTTCAGAGGAGTGAAATGCAATTACTACGGATAAAGAACCTCTATTATGAGCTCCTGCTGCTTGAATCATTGAAGTAACAAAACAATCTGTGCGTTCAGGTAATCCTCGTTTGGCCATTATCTTGTCTTTGTGTGCTATGTATTAAGAACTGACGCACCAAAAAGCCACCATGTACAAACTAGAACCCAGGCCTACTTCTTCAACTCCTCCACTGAAGACTTTTGGCGTTTGCTTTCTTGGTTCTTCGCCATAATCATGCTTTTTAGTGCAAGTGACATGAGAGGGTGATTGCAAGTACAACTGAACGATGAAAAAACGAAATGATTTGAAATCAACTACCAGAAAGCTCACTGACTGAGTAAGGGTTAAAGCTGTGAAAAGACAACACAAAGACAAAGGAGCAATCTTGTAGCAACAGAAGACGACTTGAAACTAGTGATTGAAACCATGAACATGATAGGAAAATGTTGTAATGAACTGAAGTAATAAATCAAGTGAGATGTACGGTCATTTTCGTATAGACTTCTTTACAAGTCAGTGCAGAAAGAAACAGACAAAGCCCTGTATTACTTTAAGTATTACATAAGTATTGAGTTGCAGTTTTTATGTCCATCGCTTGGCTCAGGCCCCCGGATGAAGTGAATGATTGGACTGTTCATTATTTTCATGAAACTTAATTGATGGATTTAACCATCATTAGAAAGACTAATTAACAACGCCAGCAGAGGGCTACTGTTTCAATATCAGTTCATTCATTTATTAATGAGATCACTTTCAATAATACAGACGACTACAACAGCTTACTAATTGCATCAGACGAAGGACTTATCTCTTATCTTGTAAAAAGAAAAACAAGTATTTGATACTTCAATGCTGGATTAATGTAATTCCTTTTATCAGGCCGCCCCCCAAAAAACCCAAGACTCATCAGTCGATCCAGAATGCTGCAGCTTGTGTATAAACAACATCATATTCTCTTAAAAAGCTCAGAGTACCTATAACCCCCCCTAAAGGATTGCCTTCCCACAATGCAAGGTTATTAGAGGTGTCTTCAAAAGCAGTTTCAGATCCCATTTTGTGTTTGGGAGGCTTTCCTCATTTAAGTGTATAGTTAGGGCTGGCTCAGGCTTTCCTTCAACCAGTTATGCTGCTACAGGCTCAGACTGCTGGGGGACTTTCACCAATGCTCTCCTCTCTATCTGTATGCTCTCAGCTCACATGGATGCATGTGACTATTTCAGCTTCGGTTTATGTAAAGGTTGGATTTGTTGTGCGTGATTGTAATTAAACTGGAGTGAGAGAGAGCAGATGGAACTGATACGTGGCTGTCAAGAGAGACATCAGAGAGAAAAAGGAAAGACTCTCGAGAGGCTTCTCAATACACAAATTTCCCCTCCTCGACTCCTCGGTCCTCGGTCCTCCGGTAGTGACCCGGAAATGAATTTCAGCGCGCCATTTTGAAGGACGTCTCATTTCTCTAAATGCACACCGAGGACCGAGCATCGAGCGTCGAGGAGGCTCTCTGGAGGAGCTATAACCGAGGATACACTGATGGTTCCTCCACGGCTCCTCCGCTCGCATCTCCTGTGGGCGGGTCTAAGTCTCGAGGAGGGGAACCGAGGAGGGGAGTAGAGGAGGGGAAATTTGAGTATTGAGAAGCCTCTTCGGTATGGTGGGCTTACATGAACTGCTTGTTTACTTCCTGAACACAGTGACAATGTAACACTCTCACTTCTATTGGCTAGCGCTCCAACACATTGTACGTGATAGGCTAAGGGGCGGGACATCTCTAAGCGGTTGACCTGAAAATGTGCAGAAAAAGGGCCTCTTTAAGTTTGATTTTCTTTACAAACTACCAATCAGAGTTCAGTAAGTTAGTGGTTTAACTTTGTAAATGCACTCAGGAGCATCATTCACCATCATTGAGTCTCTGATATCAACGTGGACAGGTGATAGTGACCATGATTATTGTGCTTTAAAATCTCAAAAATTGTGAATCTGATTTAGTTTTTAAAACAGAATTCCTGGGGGTTGAAGAACGATGAGCCGAGCCGTTCGGTGCGTAGCCTAAATCCAAACACGGCTTTCTCAGGAAATTCACCAACTTCTCTGGCCCCTTTTTCTCTCTCCAAATCAACCTGAAAAGTTGACATTTTGGCAATTTGGATTCACCAGAGAGTGTGTATTGTGGAATAGGGGTACAACTCTGAAGGGGAAAAGAGTGAATTTGTTGGCCTCACTTGGAGGAATGTGTGGAATGGGACAGCTGCGTCGGCCCGTTCGAACATGTCTGAGTTGGAAATGTAGAAGTCTATGCACACAGGTTTTAAAATTGGAGGCAGCTGCAGAGTTAAGAGGGTAGAAAGAGAGCAGGAGTGGAAAACACGCTAACTGATTGAGTAACATTTGAGGTACTTCTACTGTATAGCACTCCCATTCAATGCTATACTTATGCTCCACTACGCATTAGATTGAAATCAAAGTACTTTTATATTCCCCCTACATGTGTCTGACCACTGTAGACTCCTAAGAATTTAGCGTATTAAATACAATGCATTATTATACACTGAAGCACTTTGGTGCCAATGTGTGTTGTTGCAGCTTAACCAGAGTGAGTTTTTTCTCACAACATCTCTAATATTTAAGACAGGAGGTCAAACAATGAATAATGTAACGGCTCCCAGATGTGACCCTTTGTAGAGAAACCACCGGATAAACCTACCAAACTGTGACCTGAGCAGTAAAAGTAGTTAACACTCATAGGGACATTTTGATGCAGACTTGATATCGAAGAGTTAAAGGGGACCTATCATGCAAAATGCACTTTGTGATGTCTTTCATACATAACTATGTGTCCCCGGTGTGTCAGGGAACTCACGCAGCGTCAGAAAATAAAACCCTTTCTCTTTCCTCTGTACCCAAATCTCTAAAAACGGAAAGTACAACGAGCGGATACAGATTTGCTGCTGATATGACGTACTTTCGGATTGTGGACACACAGAGATTTGCTATCAGAAACAATGCCTGACGTATTTTGGACGTAATCTCGTCTTTGTTTACATTAGCAAGCCTCGCTAACACTCAGAGCTAACCTGTACTGGAGAGCACATGTGTTTAAAAAGCAGGAAATAAAAAAAGAACTCCCCTTGTGATAAACCCGCAAGAGAAAAAGCATTTGAGCTTCATACTGTTTCAGAAATAATCTTTGATGTGGTTTAGAACAGGATGGCGTTTTATCACAGCAGAATGTAACTTTATCTCCGGTAGAATTCTGATCAGGCATTAGCTCCGCCTCCTCTTTTTCTTTTTTTTAAGCTAAGGTCCCAAAATCCGCGTTTCTCTAACAGGGCTTCAAAAGAGGGGTTGGAGCAGTATGAGGCATGGCTACAATGGGTGATCTGTTTGGTATTTTAAGCAAAAAACTTCACAGACATGTTTTGTATAGGTATGGCCCTACAATATATGTTTTCAATATAGCATAATAGGTCCACTTTAAATACAATCACCATTAAATACTTCATACTTAGGAGTATTTGGTTTTATGCAAGAGCCTCTGTGACCTAATTAGTTTTTATGATATGCAAATAAGATAAAGCATAAGTCCCCGATATGTAAATAAGAGCATAACCTAGTTCTAATATGCTAATTCATATTTAAATGGGGCGTGGTCTGTCTATTTCAATATCCAAATGTTGGCTTGGACAGTTTTCATATGTTAATTTAATATGCAAGTAATCAGCAATGTTGGTGTTTTCTACCAGTTTGTCTCCCATCGTAAACTGCATGGAACGGTGTCGTCTTGAAGGGGCGGGACATCTCTAAGCGGTTGACCAATCACAACAGAGCCGGCCAGCTAACCAATCAGAGCAGACTGGGCTCTGGTTTCAGACAGAGGGTGAAATGAGGTGCTGCAGCACAGGCAGTATGAGAAAAATAAAGAGCTTTTTGAACATTAAAACATGGAGACATGTAGAGACAAAAATATACTAATATTTACCTGAAAAATAATTTGCAATTTCATCCAATCGTTTGGCAGTACCTCCGATGCCCATTAGATAGCGCTTAGCTGCTGTAAAACAAGCAACCTCTGGGTCTGAATAATGAAGCCTGATGTGGAAGTGCCTTACACCTGAATTATTTCTAACAAAAAGAAGCAGGTTGTATGGAAGTCTATAAGAAAAAGACCCTCAGCTCACTTATAGTATGAATGAGTGTGGGACGAAGAGGTGTCAACACTCATGTACAAAAAGTACTATAAGCCTTTGTCTGTTTCAATGCATTGTGTCAAGTTGTGTCTTGATACTCTATAGAGAATGGGAACCCGTGTCTACATGAGATGATCCATATAGATACATAGAATCAAACCTCAGTGAAACCTGTATTCCTTCAGTAGGAAGTCTGTAACTGACCCTTCCTCTCACTTGATTTATAGCCTTGGTTAATATTTTCCTAATCGTTTTATGGTCTTAGTTTGAAGTCCTCTCAAATACAGCATGGTGTTCATTTGGTAAATCATGATCCCGTCTAAAGTCAAATAGAGGATAAGGCAGCCAGTGCTCTCTAAGGCGGGGCAACATGTTGATTGACAGGTTACTACCTACGTGTTTTTGTTTCATAACGTGACCCTTTCACAATGTGTATTCCTTTCATGGAAATTGATTGCAGCATTTTGGTTGGGATATCCTTTTATCGACCCATCAATTTCACTTTGACCCCCGAGTTAGACCCCAGAAAAAGGGAAAGTATGAAAGTCTGTCTTTCATCAAAGTATGGTAACACTGGCCTAGTTTACATGGAAAACAGATATAGACTTTTTGCACTACTTTTTATTTTGGATTTTATTATATATGTTGCTTTGTTGGAGGAGCTGAGGTCAGAAGAATTGCATTGCCATGTCTGTAGCTTTGTGCATATGATGATAAAACCTTTGAATCTTTGAAAAAAACAAAAAAAAAGGAACTGGTTTTTTTAAAGTGGACCTGGTCTAGATCAGATTCTTGTGGCCCCCCCTCCACCCCTCGACCCCCCTCCCCCCACAGACCCCTGTATAACCTGACTGACCTGTACGATCTGCTGCCTCCCCCTCCCAGAACACCTATTCCCAACAGTCACGTACGCACGCATGCACACACACACACACACACACACACACACACACACACACACACACACACACACACACACACACACACACACACACACACACACAGCCCCTCCCTGCTGCTGTCACTTTTGCCTCCCCCCTGCAAAACCCCCAACACATCAACCCTCTCTCTCCTGACAAAGCATGACTCCCTTCCCCCCCACTAACCCCCCTCTCTAGACCCCCCACCCTCTCTAGGCCCCCCCGTCTCTAGACCCCCCACCCTCTCTAGGGCCCCCCCCCTATCTAGCCCCCGCCCCCTTCCCCCCAATCTTCCTCCAAGCAACCTCAAACAACAACACTACACCCCCTCCTGTCATTCCCACATCAATAAATACAAAAAACCCTGGAAATAAAATGACTATATATCAAATATATATACATGAGGAAAATATACATGTGGAAATACAAATGTCCAGTAACAAATATTGTCATTGTGTTCGCTTATTAACGTCGTACTTTAAAAACAAAATCGGAGTTGTGTTGTTGTTACATAGCTCCTTTCTTCCTGCAGTCAGACTTTACAACCAGCATGGCCCCTGGTAGACCCCAGCACATATCACAACAAAGACCCCTCTGTTGTGCAATATCACTTATGTGCAATATATGTATACTGCTTTCTAATTATTGTTTTTACTGGCTGCTATCTCTTATGCTATTAAACTACTGTAACACCATCTGTAATAACTGCAATCTATACTTTCACTACTGCTATCACATTACTACTTGCTACACTTATTGTTGTCCAACTGGATTGGTACACTTCTAAATGTGTTACATTTCTTTCTATATCTAATGCATGCCTCTTTATTAATACAGTATATGTTTTTACTTAGGCTGTAACAATGTACATTTGGGACTAATGAAGGTTTTCTGATGATAAATGTCAACAGAATCAAACCAAACTCAAATATGAAGGGACAAAACACAATGGCTTATGTTAATGATACATAGAGGAAATCAATGTGTGTGCGTGCGTGCGTCTGCGTGTGCGTGCCAGTGTTCATGGGTGTGAGTCTTTCCTAATCCAGATGGAGGAGCTGTGTTTACACCGTGGAACAAAACCATTATCCCGACCGTCTTTGCAACAGAGAGAGGGCTTCTTGTTTTTCCTCTGATATGTCATATTGAGATCAAATGTTGCCAACACGTCGTGTGTTAATATTTTAAGCAGATTTGTATTGCCTTTTGTCCAATAGTGGTCGATGTCTTCCGTCTATATGTCTACTTAGCGGTTAACATGCATACATCTATGGTACAGGAATTCTGATCTCATCTCAGATGTTTTGGGTAAATAACCAAATATAGAATCCACCATTGTGCATGATTACACCACGCATTATTCACACACCGCCTCATTCCTTCCGTTGCCGACTGCAAGTTATTATGGGAGCTGAGCAGAGCTGCGATGGCTGTGATGGTCTGTGATGTGTCGGGAGTGATGCCTCACTCTCTGAGAGAAATGAGCCAGCCAGGAAGAGGAGGGGGATGAAAGAGAGGGAGAGTGTGTGTGTTTGTGTGCGTGCGTGTGTGCGTGTGTGTGTTCATGGTGAATGAAGTTTGTGGGAGGGTCAGCCTGAGGTGGCTGTGCTCTGCATACACAGCCTCACTGATATCTTCATTCATTGATTATAAAGAACACCACCAAGTGGCACAGAGCAGCGATAACAGGACTCACCGTGTACTAGTGGTTCAGTGACAGGGTGCATTATGGGAGAGGGGCAGCTAAACACTGGTTTTTAAGAGGTTTAGGATATATATAACAACAAGGACTTTAACACTCCTGTTGTGCAATAGTACCTTTGTGCAATATACATACCGTAAATAACTTATTCTACCACCTTTTATACTTCCACCTGGCTGCTATTTTGCTAAACTCATATTTGTACTGGATGTGTATTTTGTAAATTGTGTAATTTCTCGTTTTTTGTAATCTTTAATATAATATTGTATGCATGCTTCTTGGGTGAAACTATCTTTGGCTCTCTGCTGTAGCAATTGTAAATGTCCCCTCTGTGGGACGAATAACTCTGATTCTCATTCTGAATATATATATTAGTGTGACAAACCTTACATATTTGATTTAATTAAATAGTTTACGTTGTCCATTAATTAACTTAACCTCCACTTACTAACTTTGTGTGGACTTATATGGCCTATAAGAACGAAAGGGACCTATCCCCTTTTATTAATGACATTACCAACTAGAAAGTATAACCGCTAAGGAACGTTTTATGTGACCAGATGGTTTAATATAAAGTCTATTCTGCAAACGTATAGGTTTGTTTTTCATCAGGTGACTGGCCTTGCACTTTAGGAACATCAATATTTAGTAATAAGCTATATAACTGCATTAAAACACAACCCATTAAGGTTTTCATTTTTTATTAAGATTATAAATTTTTAACAAATACTTTCTGCAACAGTTTTACCCGGTGATAGACAATTTAGTAAGCACAAAAATACAATAACAACAAAATATGTAGAGAATGGCTGAATACTCTCTTTATTTTGGTACACATAGTGCTCTCATAAAGCTAATGCGTGGATCCTCAGGTTATGGCTAAATCAGGAGTTTGCCTTTTTAAAACAAAAGGACTCATTTTTACAAAACAAAAAGGTAAAAACTCATAAAACCAAGACGTGTTGGAGTTATGCATCGCTGTGAAGGCTTGGGAGTGGAGGTGATCACCAGTAGCCCAGAAAGTGTTACAGTATGTTAGTGTGGAGTGATATGATGTGAAGTGTTTCGGAGGGAACAAAGTGTTTCACATGACAAACTGCTCACAATGTGCAAGGTCCATTTCCCTAAAGGATCCTCAGGAGAGACATTCACTCACTCTTCTTTCATTTAATGACAATAGCTAGCAGTGGTGTGCATCTGATTTAAGGCAAAGGAAGTCAATCCATTCGATCAGTCACAAAGTGTTTTCAGAAGATGTGTGTGTCCCTTTCTGACAACAGGAGAGCCTGGACATGATGTGGCCCAAAGTCTCTGCTGGGGCCACAACTATTGTCATTAAAATGCTCCATTTTTTTAAATAGCTTTTTCTTTTTTCCTGCAAAAATAAAGTTGACCTTAAAGGGGAGACCGGGCACCCTTGTAACGCTCCAAACTGAAGTCACCAGGACACACCAGTGAACCGCTCACATACATGTTATTGATTTTTCAAGACAAAGGTGTGCTTTGAGGTATAACTCCTGATACTTCTGTATATTTAGAATCACTGTCTTCGTTACAAGTATGTGAAAGCTACGGAGGTTAGCATGTGTTAGCATGTCACAGAGAGGCTGGTTGTAATGCATGCTGGAAGAGACTAAATATTCAACATTAGTGTTTAAATACTATGCTTCTGAAGTAACACTTACGCCAGTTGTGATGTTTGACACTTTCTGTGGTTGATGGATAAACCCGTCTTATCAAACTAGTCTCAGTTAAATGGCTAAACTGAAAAGTGACATTTTTTGCAGCATTACAACTTACCTCCCTGCGACTCTATATGTCACAATTATTGCACACATTCTGTAAAAACACTGATTTCAACAAATACATATTCTGCAGCACACCTTTCACTGTTGGCACACACAGGGGGTTGAGAAGAGTTGATTGGCAACGTTCCCCTAAGGTTTCTGTTTACATAATGTAATGTACAAAAACACCAACATTTGTTGAAAATGTAACTACGGAAAAGTTCCACACATTACATTTTCACATGATATACAATCCTCTATAGAGAACCATATGGGAACGTTACTTTGTTTGGGAGCCTTCTCCTCATGATGGTCCCCAACAATAGCTCACAGCACTGGTTGTAGTAAAACACTTTAGTGGAAAACATTGACACCTGACCCCGGTCTCCCCTAATATACAGGTTTTGGGTTTAAAACGCCACAATAGCTCGTGTCCACGCCCCCAGGCTGGCCAGGACCTGTTTGCTACAGATCTGCTCCAAGTCCGACTGTCTGCTGAGCAGCCCCGAGAACCCCGAGCCGAAGATGGAGATCAGGTTGGAGATGTTGGAAGTATCTGTGTAGTCTATGTTGGAGTAGCAGCAGTCCTCGCGTTTCGCCCGTTTCCTCGCCGCTGTAAAATCTGAAACGTCCTCCACATCAGAGACACAGCAGCTGAACTCCACCTTCCGTTTCCTCGCCGGAGACCGCGCGCCCTGTCCGCATTGGAGCGCGTCGCAGCAGCAGCAGTCCTGATGGAGGTATCCGTTCTCCACCGTGGTCACCACATGCGTGTCCAAGTCCAGCACTGTGGTTTTGTTGCAGTGCGAGCTGCTGCTGCTGCTGTTGTTGGCGGTGAACTGGTCACAGTGTGGCACGGGCGAAGGCTCCATGCAGCAGCTCCGGTAGTAGCAGGGATCCGGTTCCTTGCTGCCGTCATCGAGAGGAGAGCAGCCGAAAATAGCGCTTGATGTCCGGGCGTGCGCCGCTGCCTGCTCCTCATCCTCCGCGTCCTCTGCGTCCAGATCCAGAGGGTTGAGCTCCTGGATCTCGTTGCAGACTGTCATCACCTCCTCGTACTGCTGCATGCGATAGATCTCCGCGTATTTCTCCTTGATGTAGACCTGCCTGGCGTTCCGCAGAACGTAGGAGACCAGCAGGTTTTTGTGCAGCTTGATGCCCCCTCTCTGCGTCCTGGAGTTGTGGATCTTCATTAAGGAAATGGAGATGAGGCTTTGCGCGTCCGCTGCGCATTCCATGGTGCTGATCATTATGATGTTCCCCCAGTCCACCTCCAGCTCCTCACCGGGAGAACTAACCCGAAGCTCGGCTATCTCAAAGGGAGTCGTTCTGCTGGTGGAGAAAGGTTCAAGTGAGCTCTGTGGAGAAGCATTGGACACAATGATCCGCCTCTCCCTGAACGCAGCAATCAGTCGCAGATGGCCTGAAACCAGAATACACTTTATACCCAAGACAGAAGTCCCGCCCTCGCCAGGAATAGCCAATGAGCTGCCTTGGATCTGTTGAGTGACAGGATGGCGCGCTGGAAACATGTCGCTCTCGACCAATCAGCGTCAGGCGGTTCCTCTGTACTATTCAAATTCCACCAGGTTGTCTAACAGGAATGCCCTCATTTCAGCTGCCCCGAGCTGGGATTCCCAGAAAACCAGTTAGGTTTCCAGGTAAAATCAACGAGATTAACACAAAACAAAAAAACGATATGCATAGAGTAATCAGGGTGTATTTGAAAGTGAACAATTAGGCAATTTAATACATCCAAAACACATGCAATTGATCCACACATATTATTTACAGGCTAATAAAACATTTGTATTTTGGAATAAGGCCTTAAAATGTTTTATTTGGCCCAAGTTTCTTAAAAACACACACACACACACACACACACACACACACACAACACACACACACACACTACACACACACACACACACACACACACACACACACACACACACACACACACACACACACACCACACACACACGCACACGGGTCCTGGTTCTGAGGTGTCTCTGAGATTTCTGTTGCTCATGAAGAAATTCAAATTCACTTTTGGTGCTGACATTATTGAAAATAAATGTAATTTACATAAACAATGAAGCAATGACTCCAGACACACTGTCCTGTTACTATGGATAACTCACACATCTTACTGTTTTAAAATAAGCTAAATAAAATAAGCCAAAGCCTGTCCAACACCATTTACCAAAAATACACAGGATTCCCACCAAAAGTTCTTGAAATCTAATGTCAGTATGTAAGTTTGTGTTTCTACTGAGCCTCATGGTGGCAGTTTGTGGAAGAAGTTACAATAATTGATATTTCAGCGTGAATGGATCGCTTCCAGTGACACAACACACAGATACTTATTACCCACATGCTGTTCTTAGGGCCCACAACGTGTGTGTCTCCCTCAGGGCTGTCTGCAGGCAGCTGGTTAACAGAAACTCTGCCTGCTCCGCACCAAACTGCACACAGAGACTGGCTGGCTGACACATTTAGCCACTGAACGAGAGGGACCACAGATACTGAACCGGAAAGGCCTCTGAAAATGATGTCATGTTAGTAGCACAACACAGTTATAACACACAGGAGGATGCATTACTCAGTAAAGAGCTGCTGTTCCTGGGTTAGGGTCATCCTCCTGAATGTTGGCATTCATAACTAAATGGTTACAAAACGGCAATCAGTTTCAATAAGTGGGAGGAGTAAACAGAATGGGATTGCACCAACACAGGAGAGTGAATATTAGATAAGGCAAACATAGGTTTATCTTTACACCTCTGTAAATAGAGAACTGTTGGCAAACACATCTTCAATATCCTCTACACACTCACATATTTAATTGTACATAGCTTCGCTGGGCTGCTCCAAGTGGCCATCCAGAGTCATTCATGCTTATTTAAATAGACTGATGTTTTGAAAGGGGTTCAGCACATTGACTGGTATTCCAGATGATAACAGCATCAGTGGTGAGACGCTCACACACCCTCTTGATAACGGCGGGCAGTAGACCCAAACTCTCTGCTTCAAAACAAGACAACAGATCAATGTTTTGTTACAAAAGATTGAGCTGGAAGGTCACAGTGGGTCTCCAGCATCAACAAGGATTAGTTTATCACAGTAGGCTGACATCTCTGTCGTGATTTATTGAACATAATAGGAGCATTTAAAGGTGGGGTAGGTAAGTTTGAGAAACCGGCTCGAGATACATTTGTTGTTATATTCCATGGAATGCTCTTAACATCCCGATAGCAATGAATACATTCAATGCTTGGACAATAAATCCATAAAAAAATATCATCTCTGGAAGCCGTGGCGCTGTAAAAAGCACGACCAATCATCTGAGCCGGCCCGGCTAAAGTAACTGGATGGCCTACCTGCCTGTCAGCCTTCCATCTGGGCACAAACTTATCTCGTGCCCTCATTGGTCATGTGCGCGTTCGTGTGTGTTGGAGGAGGGGCTCTGTAAGAAAGTGGCAGATTTTCTCCGGCTGTGTATTTTCTAATTCTAGCGCACTCGAGCTGGTTTCTCAAACTTACCTACCCCACCTTTAATAGTGTGTTGACCAATTCCCTGAATATTCCTAAATATTATTGTCAGTAAACTTGTAAGAACTGATCATTCCCACTGTCAGTGACATGATCTTACTCTAAAGGCACCTGAATACTTGAAATGAATAAAGGTCATATGCTTGTTTTCTTTGTGTCTGAGTCTGCGTTCACTATAGTTGCAGCATCTCAGCCTCACTCACAGGATCCAGCTTTGCAGTGGCCTCTACAGGTTCAATCACAGGATCAAATGTTTGCCATGTGAGTGCAATAACCTGTGTTGAACCTGTAGAGGCCAGTGCAGCACTAGTTTTCTGCCCTGTGTCATCAGTTTTTCCCCCCCCACTGTTTCCAAATTCTCATCTGAGGCGGGACATCCATTTCCTGCAGGATGAATGAGAAGTTATGAGAATGAGGAGCTGCCACGCTGAGGGATGGCTGAAGGAGTTGCAATGTTCTCTTTGAATGATGAATGTGTGATTCGGAGCAGGACACACACTCGTCTTTTCTTCCAGTGGAGGTAGCTGTTTGCAAAGAGGAGCACACCCCAGAGGTTTCCTCCACTGTCATGTATAAACCGCTCACTAGATAAAGGCTTGTTGGATGTGCTGCGGCTGATATTCAACATAAAAGGCAGAGCATCCCCACATGGCAATCTGGGCTTTATTGATTTGTTGGAGAAAAGGATTCTGTATGGAATACTCTTGGACATTTTTCAACCCTTTTGAACCAAACCAACAAAAGACAACATGAAAACACATTCATACAAATACACAAAATGTATGCATGGTCCAAAAAACATAGCCGTGTTATAACACACATCACTGCACCCAGAGGAACTCCTAATGAGTAGGCCTACATTTAGAGACGTAGAACTTGGTTTGGTCTAATTACAAATATATTGCCTCTACCTCTATCGGTATCTATGTACTACCAACAATGTACAATGGTGGTACTAGGGATAATTTACTCACTGCATTGAGAAGGGCAAACTTTAATTATGAAGTATTGATTAATACTTTCTACCAAAGCAATAGTTCCTCAGTAAACAGGGTATTGTAAGTGCGGAGCTCGATTTAAGATATGGTTAGCGTAGCGTTGCATAAAGACCTGAAGAAGAGAGAGACAGCTTCTAAGGCTCTGTTACAAATGTAAAACAGCCAGATGCCACTGGTCATTAGGGGCAGGTGGGGCACAGCTCCACCTAGTGTCAGCAGAAAGTAATTCAAATAATAATTCCAAACAAATGCAAAAAAAATACATCTTAAAATATATTTTAAGATAAAGTTTAATCATCTGATTCGTGTGTACATTGCTGTTTTAGTCTGTGTTCTTCTAATAAGTTTGTCTACTCTACAGTGTGCCTATTGAGCCGTTTCGAGCGACGTGGGTCAAGCCCCGATCTAGCCCCTCCCTCTCACTGTCAAAGTGAATGGGTGCTGTAAAAACTACACTGCGCATGCTCAGAGTATTTTCTATTCAATGTGTGCGGCAAAAAAATAATCACCATAGGGGCAAAGTGCTGACAACCTCACCAAACATCATCTCATAATTCAGAGAGCTGATTGGCTGTAAGTACGTGTGCCGCGAAAATAGTAGTTGTTTGTGAAGAGGAGACGAGAGAGAGCAGCGTATAGCGCAGTGGCGTAGCCAGGAATTATTGTGTGGGTGGGCCAGGGGGAGACTTATTAAGCATGGGGTATGAGCTGAAACTTCATTATTGATTTTATTGATTTTTTAATGCACTAATTAAACATAAGCATAAGCCTAAACTAGCAGTGAAAACACAAACATAGGCACGGCGGCCACAGGTTGTTTATCCTTGACAGTCGCACAGTGGGCACACACTGAGTCTTTTCATGTTCAGCAAATGTGTACACGCTTCACTGCAGACCTCACGGCAAAACTTACTTTACTTACTAATTTACTCACGGTAAAAAAATGCACTCCCTATTCCATTGTCATGAAGGTGGAATCTAACTATATCCAGAATACGTTTGATTGGATCCAGGCTAGAAACATGTTTATTTCTGCTGTAAAGTTGGGCATTTTAACATGGGGGTCTATGGGAATGGCTCCTTTCTGCATCCATCCCCTGTCGGCCACTAGAGGAACTGCAGTTCGTGGCACTTCCTTCTGGGCTTGTCAGGAACGTCAACATCGCTATGACGCGCTGATTGGCTGTGGGTGGGCCAGACGTGCATGTGGGTGGGGCCCACAGCTACGCCACTGGTATAGCGATTAAAATCAGTGAAACTGAAAGAAAACTAATGAAGTTGACCATCTACTTCAGCTTTGGTAAGTTCATTTGATGTCGTATCTTTTGTTGATCTTCTGTGTTTTGCCTATAGGCTACTCTGCTGGATCGATTGGTATAGTGACCTCGGTGATGAGTGTCTGTGTTTTCCTTATACCTCATTGGTCACCAAAGGCCTTTTTAATGTACAATGCAATGCCTTTTTATGCTGCTGCAAACACAAACATTTCCCAAAAATGTCCCAAATGGGATCAATAAAGTCCTATCTTATCTCTTATCTCAATGACTGACAGCGAGCCATAGAGCAGTCAAAACACACTTACGCACATCTCTAAAATACACTCAGATTTTATCTCATTTGTTCAAGCTGTTCTTCAAAAAGACAATTTCAAATCAATATACTGCATAATAATTTGTCACAAATTCAACCGTTAAGTGTTTGATTGTATACCTAGCTAGCTAGCAACTTACTCAACGTGATGAGACGCCCAGTGACATATCAAGATCATCCAAAATATTGCATATTCCCTTTGATTCCCCTCACACAGGTGTGCTTATGTTCCAATTGACTTTGTATCCAAATATCCTGAAGCAACCTCTATACCAGGTTCAGACTGCAAGAATATGCTGTTTGTTTTGATCGTCACTGTGTGGGAATAAGAGTCATACATTATTGACCTGGCCCTAACCTGCTGTCATGGAATTGCTCTACTTGGGACACAAACATATTTCCAACTGTCTTTATATTTTGAATGTTGCAAGGGTTACCCAAATGTGCCCGACACATATTGCTGGTGCTTTACAGCTGCAGAGTCGTGCAGTTATCCGTCCAAATGGTGTGTTTTGAACTTGACAGCAGAGTTGTTGGTATTTGTTTTACTTTGAACCGTCTAGGCTAGATGTTTCCCTCATTAATATTAATATTGGTGTTTGTATCTCAGAGAGAAGCAGGTTATTCCGTTAATATTGAACTATTCATTCGACACGCACCTTAAAATGTTACAATTATTCGTCAAATATACTCACTTTATTCTTGGTTAATTACAGCCCCCTTCCCATTAAAGTAAACCCAATCAAATTGATATTACACATTTTAATGAAACGTACATATTTTGTTCCATCATCCATTATCTGCCCTGTTCAGAGCCATCCTCTATTTATGGTCTGCCCTCCTCTCTTCAGCCTCACTGCTCCATTGTCTCTGCACTGACACCCTCTAGTTTCCCCCTCCTGCTTCCCCCTAAGCCTTCTCCTTCTCTCCCTCCAGCCTGAGAGGGGAGCAGCATTGAAACACATATGCAGGTGTCAGCAAAGCAGGTGCTTCCGCTCCTTTTTTTCACAGCTTTCTTTGCATGAATGGTCAAGCACTGGAGACCGTCTAGAAGAGGAAGCCTTTGCCTGGCTTTTAAATCTCCGTTTAAAGGGGACCTACTTTGTTCTCTCCGTGCCTTTTGGCAGGACCACTGTATAAGACGTATCAGTCTGTGTTTTCTAATTGGGTTCTTTCTATTTTGTTGTGTTTTTAAAAATGTTTTTTACATCGTGTGTGAGTTTTTCGAGTATGTGGCTAACTACAACATATGGGTTTAGATAGATTAGATATATCAGAGGGAGGATAGATAGATAGGCATAGATAGTATATAGATAATAGATAGATAGAGCGATAGATCACGATGAATAGATAGATAGATAGA
>NW_022990932.1:0-35000 GCF_902827175.1 Gymnodraco acuticeps
GTAGGGTGTAGGGGTAGTGTGTAGGGGTAGGGTGTAGGGGTAGGGGTGTAGGGTGTAGGGCTATTCAATTACACATTCAGTTGGACCAGATTTTATAACTACAACATTCAGCGGCCTGTAAAAAGCGGGTAATGACACATTTTAAACCAACACATATTACTGCGATGAAACACATGCCATTTGTATTCATTGTTACAAAGGTACGTCAAAAAGTGCATAAAAACACAACAAATTAGCATTAATTTAACAGAATCTGAGGATTCTCAAAGTGCATAAAAGTGCACAGTTACATAGCGTTACATTTGTTTGAACCAGGCACATCACAAAGTGCATTTAACTGAATACAATAATAGCAGTCTTAACAAATGTCCTCACATACAAAATGAAATTGGATACATATGACGCACATCAAAAAGTGCATTAACAACCAGCTAAAGAGCTCCAATGTAACACAAAGAGGCAGTACTGTAACCATACTATGTTTTCAAGACATTGGTGAAGAGTGCTGTCAGTCAGGGAGCAGCGAGTGCTAATTTGGTTGAATGCATGTGTGAAAAACTTGACTCACATTTGTATGCTCCCTTCACTGGCTTCCGGTAACTGCTAGAATCCACTTCAAGACAATGGTACTTGCTTACCGTGCTGCGAATGGATCTGGCCCTTCCTACATCCAGGACATGGTTAAACCGTACACCCCAGCACGTGCACTCCGCTCTGCATCAGCCAAACGGCTCGCTGCACCCGCACTGCGAGGGAGACCCAAGTTCCCATCGGCGAAAACACGTGGGTTTGCTATCCTGGCTCCAAGATGGTGGAATGAGCTCCCCATTGACATCAGGACAGCAGATAGCTTACACACCTTCCGGCGCAGACTGAAAACTCATCTCTTTCGACTCCACTTCGAGCGATAGAACTATTAACAAAGCACTTATATACTAATAAAGGACTGGCTTATCTAAAGCCAGTTGAGTAGCACTTGAAATGTTTGGCTCTATGAAACCTGATTTATATGATTCTATTTTCTTCAAGGTTGTGTCTTCCTGGTCGAATGTACTTATTGTAAGTCGCTTTGGATAAAAGCGTCAGCTAAATGTAATGTAATGTAATGTAATGCTGATGTATGTTGATCCAAACATACTGAGCACACAGATCGCTACTTTCTGAGTGAAGGGAACTGCTGTTTGTTGACATCACTCCAAAACTTCGCTGGCCCGTTAGTGCGCTGCTCTTGTACCATGGTTACGGATGAATGCATGTCAATAAGCTCCAGTATAATTGTCCCCTCGTCGATGCAGGGGACCACTTCCTTTACTCTGGTGGATACGCCCCCCTCTATTGCAACAGTGAAGGGGTCTCTGGCATCACCTCTGTGGGCAGAGCAAGTCCTCCAATCGACCGGCAAAGTTCTCTTTCAACCTCGCAATGAAATCTGTCATCACATCCGTGATTTGTGCTGGGGATGTGATGTGTTTGGGGAGCGTCGGAAAACGCAGCATCCGACCCGTACTCAAGTCGGTCGCGAAAAGTCCAGTTTGCGTGCATCTGCTCCACAAGATCAATGACCGTGTTGTCTCTGTTTACGCTTCAGAGTTGAGAGAGACATGTTTTAGAGTTGCTATCATAGGACCACCATTACTAGCACCACTAGATGCACTTTCAAAAAACGTTTCTATGCAATGCGGAGTGTTGCGTTAATGGTCTGAACTAGTGTAGGAATTTTGCCACGGCATGCTGGACCACTCGGGAGTTGGTTCTGGGCCGCATCTGGCCCGCGGGCCGCCATTTGAATAGGCCTGGTGTAGGGGGTGGTTTGGGATTGGGCCTAAATGTGTTAAAAATGTTGTTTCTAAGTGACTTCCTGTCCCCACAGGTTCCTCTTCCTGCTGCTCGGCCCGTTTGGAAAAGGTTCGCAGTACCACGAGATCGGGCGCTCCATCGCCACGTTGATGACAGACGAGGTGAGATGTTGCATAATATAATTGTATACTTTAAATACTAACATAAAGCACCTATAACCCGTCTGAATATACAACCATTTCCTGTCACATCTTCCTACTCCAGTCCTACCTCACTGAACGATCCCACTTAATCTCCATCCCAAACCACTCCTCTGCCACAGCTTCAGTCACCCAAGGCGTTCCTCAAGGATCAGTACTTGGCCCCCTCCTCTTCATCATTTACATCCTCCCCCTCGGTCAGATACTCCGCCACTTCAACCTCGACTTCCACTGCTATGCTGATGACACTCAGATCTACATCAGCACCAAATCCTCCATGACCACCCCTTACCCACATCGATTCCTGTCTGACAGCTATTAAAACTTGGATGCAACATAACCTCCTCAAACTGAACAGCAACAAAACAGAACTCCTCCTAATCGGCTCCAAATCCACCCTCAGCAAGGTCACTAACATAACTCTCACCATCGATGGCACCATTGTTTCCCCCTCCAATCAGGCACGCAACCTTGGCGTAATCTTTGACCCCACCCTCTCCTTCGAACCTCACATCCGCCAAACAGTCAAAACCTAATTTTCCCACCTCCGCAATATTGCAAAAATTCTACCCTCTCTCACCCGCCCCGCAGCCGAACGACTAATCCATGCCATCATTTCCTCCCGCCTTGACTACTGCAGCTCACTTCTTTACGGCATCAGCACTACATCCCTCAACAGACTCCAACGGGTTCAAAATGCAGCTGCACGTCTCCTCACGCATACCAAATCATGGCATCACATCACCCCAGTCCTCAAAGACCTCCATCGGCTTCCTGTCTCCCATCGCATCAACTACAAAGTTCTGGTCCTCACCTACAAAGCCCCTCCACCATCTGGCCCCCCCTTATCTCACAAACCTTCTCACTCCTTATCAACCTCCACGGTCCCTCAGATCCACCGCAGCCGGACTCCTATCCATTCCCACATCCACACTCTGCAGCTTTGGGGACAGAGCCTTCTCAGTGGCAGCTCCTAGGCTCTGGAATTCCCTCCCCCAAGATCTCCGTGACACTGAGTCCCTCACAGTCTTTCAGTCCCGCCTCAAAACACATCTTTTCAACTCTGTCTACCCATAAGCCCCCCCCCCTCTCAATCAACTTCCTCTTGACTGCCTTTTTATTTTTTACTTACTTGTTTGCCTGTCCTTGTTTGTCTACCCTCCCTCATACTGTAAAGCGTCTTTGAGTTGTGAAAAGCGCTATATAAATAAAATGCATTATTATTATTATTATTATTACTACTTAAAGGAATGCTCCACTCATTAGATAATTAATCAAAACTTCAGTATTTAGTGAAACATTATGTTTAAACCATACCCTGAAGAAATCAGCGATAGTCCCCGGTAAATAATGATTTTATAGCTCTTTTTTATCAAAACCTGTATATTCCGTCAGGCCGCTGCCATTTTGCCCATTTTCAGTAGTCACGTGATGGTCGTGACGTCATCCATGCGTTCACTTTGTAAACACACGAAAACATGGAGTATTTGAGTTCGGACTCGTCAGCCGAGGAAGAAGTTTTGAGCAATATGAAGAGATTGGATGGGGGAATTCAGCCATACAGGTTCGAGCCTACTTAGTACTACTTAGTAGATACAATGATTTTGATTACTAGATATGTATGCATGTAGTACCACCCTTGCTAGCGATTCCCTCTCTAGTTTAGCATACTCAGCCTCGTTGTCCCTGGCCCTAGAACCACGATTTTATGGGGCCGGAAAAACTGGGGGGAAATACCCACTAGCCGGTACTACGCTATATGGAAAGGCCACCAAAAACTGGCCTGGCCTGGACGATAAAGGACGTTTAAACAGGGCTACCCGCTGCAATGGAAATGCGCTATAACATACCGTATTCTTACTCCGAGCACTACTTTTGGTCCTCCGTCGCTTCACACTTGCAGAAGGCGATTTCTCAACTGGCCGAACTGGTGTCCTGGTCGGTGATGACACCAGAAAGACCGATGGTACTGCATCTCCATTAAGTAATGGTTGTTCAATAAATCCCATGTTATGTTTTATCATACTCTCAGAGTAGTCGTCCGGAAACTTGAAATGTTCGCTGCATACATGCGCCTGTGGATCTTTCGGTTCGGGCCGGCCACATTTCGCTAGCCACTGCCTCCGAACGTACTTCCTACGCTTACCTTTTGGCAACAGATGGAACCGAGCATTCCGTGGATTGTTCCTATCCGAATTGTGGCAATGTTTCGCGATACAATGAGGCATATTTGAAGAGAGTAACTACAGTAAATAACATGAACATCAACGTGTCCTCGAAACCAAACGCATGGTTTACGTCACGTCCGGTATAAAATGGCGCCGCCCACAGTGTTGATGTTATTTCGGTAATTAATCAGTTTAAAATCACTGATAATGTCATCGGATTAAAAAAAAAAAAAAAAGACTGGCAGAGACTGGTCTGTTTTATCGGATGATAATTATTTAAAAATGAGTGTCATGAGCATACCATTCCTTTAAGCATTGCTTTTCTCGGTTAAATGTAAATGACATGCTTTATTATATATATATTAATTATATATAATGTCACTGTAACTTTATTTTCTAACAGTTTAAATTCACGCCTAGCTCCTAAATGTTCTCAGACCGAAGGGTTGACCATTTTCAGGCGATCATCATATTGATCTTAGGTTTGAAATCACCATGTTTGCAAGTTTCGCCCGTCTTCAATGGCCTGTAATGTAAACTCTAGCTGAGACCTCCCCCCCCCCCCCCTTCTGTCTCTCCTGTAACAGACTCAGATCTTTGAACTACATCAGTGCTGCAGGTTATCTGTCCTTCAGCTGGAATTAGATTGATTCTGTTAAATGCTATAACCCTCTATTAAATAACACAACTTTGGTTTAAACTTGTATTTGTTCATTTCTTACCAGAAGGTGATTAAGTGAGTGATTTGCACCACATGCAGGATGTTGCACACGTTCACGTCTCTCTGTGTCTCTGCTAGATCTTCCACGACGTTGCCTACAAGGCGAAGGACCGGACGGACCTGCTGTCGGGGATCGATGAGTTCTTGGATCAGGTGACCGTCCTCCCGCCGGGGGAATGGGACCCCAGCATCCGCATCGAGCCCCCGAAGAGCGTCCCCTCCCAGGTGAGACCGGTGTCTTCCCATTTCGCCCCTTTTTTACATTAGGCCACATACGAAAATATACTTGTTTGCTTGGTCGTGCGTGCGTGCGTGCGTGCGTGCGTGCGTGCGTGCGTGCGTGCGTGCGTGCGTGCGTGCGTGCGTGGCTCGTCCCAATGGAATCAGTAAAAGACCTTAAATGAGAAGGGGATCTAAAATGGTTAACTTAAGAGTGATTCCAGTTCTGTTAGTTCAAACCATGCATTAAATACATTTACACTTACAAAGTGAAAGTGCAAGTATTAAAACAAAAGTGCAATAATAAAAGGCGGGCACACCGGGTTAGTAAAATCGTATAAAATGAACTAGATGTCACTGGAAAATAAAAACCACTAAGATCAAGGTCAGGTAAGTTTCAAAGATTCCAAAGGACAGGTATTTTTTGCTCTGTTTATTTTAATAAAAAGGTGAAGGGTTTCTCTCTGCGGGTGGTTTTCTGGCCTCCAGGTAATAAAATAAATAAATAAAAGGATCGCCCCTCATGTGGCTTTGATTATGATCAAATTAGGATTAGAGTTTATAGATCTAATGATGCATCCCATGGAGCATTGCATGAAGTCTGTTGACGAATCAGAGGCTGTTGTTGGGGCTGCATGGGAAGGGGCGAAAGGGGAATAAACCGGTGAGACCGCATTCAATTCAAACTCATCTCTGAACCCCACCATGATCTGAACACAGAATATTCATTGGTACCGTCGAGTCGGAGATACAGGGTCCCACGAAGTCAGACTGAAGCTCTCCTGTGTGCACCGGTCAATCCTCACGTTAAAAACAGAGTTAAATCCCAGATCTAATGTATGTTAGAGGGTCTTGAACATGTGTCTCTTCAGTGATCGTGATGTTATCTCAAATATCTGTTTCCCTTGAACTGTGTTTTAATATTTGTCCTTGTTTGATGTTGCAAATGGAGCTGCTGTGATGCAAGTACAATCAGACTTGATCTGACATTCATTACTCGGACAAATAAGGCCTTAAATGGTATCAACATGTGTTAACTTAATCAACTTCGATATGGTAAGTTAATATTAAAATCATGGGTAGTTCTTTAAAGGACACATAGACGGAAGAAACGTTTGTTTTTTCCGGTAGGTTATTTGCCAAAGCTGGACACTAATTATGGCATTTAGGTTACCAGATGTAGGCCTTTTTCATTTAATAGTAAGGCCAACTTCTCAGACTGCATATCGACGTATTTTACTGCCAATCACAGGAGTGTTGTGTATTATAAGTGTTTAGAAATGAAGGCAACATGACTACGGAAGGCCTGTCACTCATGATTCCAAGCCCCTCTCTGCTAAGCCCCGCCCTCCACGCAACATCACGGCGAAAAGTCTAAAAGCGAGAAAAAGTTGAATCTGAAAGCATAAAATCTGCATGTGAAAAAAAGCACGACTCAAGTATCAAAATATAAATAAAAGTGAAAAAATATGATTTAATCAAAGAAATTGCTAAACGGATTTGTTTATGTTTAACCTGAAAAAACGTTTCAAACTTGTTTTAGTTTGAATTCATCACCAGACCAGAACATTGTAGAATACTCTGTGATAAATCAAATGGGTTCTTCTTGTAAATTACAGAAAGCTGAGCATATTCAATATCAACTTTAAATCTCTTCCTGCAGGAGAAGAGGAAGTTGCCGTCGGTGCAGAATGGCTCCGCCCACAACTGTGACATCATCAAGGAGTCGGAGCATCAGGCGGGGCCAGAGCTGCAGAGGACGGGCCGGTGTGCAACCAACACCTTTTAACACATCTATAGCCTATGTACTCTATGTAGTTTAAAAATGACAGAAAAGCATAAACATACCGCCTATGATTTATGTATGTTTAAGTGTTAATATTACAAAGAACCAAAAATAATAATTTTGCAGTAAAATATTTGTATACAACCATCTGTTTCATATACTAGACATGATAAAGGTCTCCTATCATGCAAAATATATTTTCTACATCACCATATGTCCCCGGTGTGTCCCCGGTGTGTCCCCGGTGTGTCCCCGGTGTGTCCCCGGCGTGTCCCCGGTGTGTCAGGAGACTCTCAAAGTGTCAGAAAATAAACCCCTCTCTCTTTTCCTCCGTACCCACATCTCTAAAAACGGGGGAACAACGGAGCTGATCCAGATTGGCGTCCGATATGACGTAATATCTGAAATGTGGGCGGGCTTTAGACCCACGGGCCAATCAGAAACGTTGCTGTCAGAAACAATGAGACGTGTTCTGGAAGTAATATGGTCTGTGTTTACATTAGCATGCTAACACTCAGAGCTAACCTGTACTGGAGAGAGTGTGTGAAGAAGCAGGAAATCAAAAGGAAGTCACCTTGTGGTAAACCTGAGAGAGAAAGAGTTTGAGCTCCATCCTGTTTCAGAGAGAATCCTTGATGTGGTTTGGAACATGATGTGGAGTTTCATCACGGCAGCATTTAGCTGAGTTTCTGCTGGGAGAGTTCTGAGCAGGCATTAGCCCCCCCACTTATTTATTTTTTATAGCAATGAAAAAACCTGGTTGTGGTTTGTTCTACCTCGAGTAGGGGTACCTCAACTTTTAGGGTCCTCTGCTGTTAGTCTTTTTACACTTCAGTTATCCCGCAGTAACAGAGTTTTTTTTAAAGCCTTCCTCTCCTCGTCTGCAGGGCTTTCGGGGGTTTGGTGAACGACGTCCGCAGGAAGATCCCGTTCCTGTGGAGCGACGTGCGGGACGCCGTCAGCCTGCAGTGCGTCGCCTCCGTCCTCTTCCTGTACTGCGCCTGCATGTCGCCCGTCATCGCCTTCGGGGGGCTGCTGGGGGAGGCCACCAAGGGGAACATCGTAAGAACACACTCTACCCACCTCGTCTCTACATCAACATGTGTCCCCTCTTCTTCATGTCTCTTCTACATCAACATGTGTCCCCTCTTCTTCATGTCTCTTCTACATCAACATGTGTCCCCTCTTCTTCATGTCTCTTCTACATCAACATGTGTCCTCTCTTCTTCATGTCTCTTCTACATCAACATGTGTCCCCTCTTCTTCATGTCTCTTCTATATCAACATGTGTCCCCTCTTCTTCATGTCTCTTCTACATCAACATGTGTCCCCTCTTCTTCATGTCTCTTCTTCATCAACATGTGTCTCCCTCTTCTTCATGTCTCTTCTACATCAACATGTGTCTCCTCTTCTTCATGTCTCTTCTACATCAACATGTGTCCCCTCTTCTTCATGTCTCTTCTACATCAACATGTGTCTCCTCTTCTTCATGTCTCTGCTACATCAACATGTGTCCCCTCTTCTTCATGTCTCTTCTACATCAACATGTGTCCCCTCTTCTCCATGTCTCTTCTACATCAACATGTGTCCCCTCTTCTTCATGTCTCTTCTACATCAACATGTGCCCCTCTCTTCATGTCTCTTCTACATCAACATGTGTCCCCTCTTCTTCATGTCTCTTCTACATCAACATGTGTCCTCTCTTCTTCATGTCTCTTCTACATCAACATGTGTCCCCTCTTCTTCATGTCTCTTCTACATCAACATGTGTCCCCTCTTCTTCATGTCTCTTCTACATCAACATGTGTCCCCTCTCTTCATGTCTTTTCTTCATCAACATGTGTCCCCTCTTCTTCATGTCTCTTCTACATCAACATGTGTCCCCTCTTCTTCATGTCTCTTCTACATCAACATGTGTCCCCTCTTCTTAATGTCTCTTCTACATCAACATGTGTCCCCTCTTCTTCATGTCTCTTCTACATCAACATGTGTCCCCTCTTCTTCATGTCTCTTCTACATCAACATGTGTCCCCTCTGTGGAAAGAGACTCTGAAAGTTTCAGGAACAAAGATTCTCTCTCTTTTTGATCCATTTCTATAAAAACCTGTCTGAAAATGAGCTGATCAGATTTTGGTCACTTTATGATGTCATAACGATGTTTTGGCTTCTGTAGCCATTAGCCAATCAGCAACCAAGGTAGGTTCATTTATATCTGAAAGGCTCATTAAAGCAGTTTAATACTATATTTTATATAAAGCACAAGGTACTGTGATGTTACTCGGAGCGCTCAGCCTTCAAACGGAAACCATTTTTTGAAGCCAAAGTAAATAAATCATATTAATAATCGTAACCGTTCGATGTTTTGTCCACTACTCGCTAGAGAAATCGAGGGGCAGCCCGAGTAAAAACTGTAACTAACAGATATGAAACCGTGAAACTCCCCCACTTCATTACTGACATTAACAGTTCTTTTTTATATTACAAGTTCTCTGACATGTTATGTTTACATATGCAAATGAGGCGTTATGTCATGCTAACTGTTCCTGAATTTAGGATAAATCTGCAGACACAAACACAGTTAGTGAGATAAACTCCTGGATGTGGATTTAGTTATTTCCTTTCCACTAATGTGAAAGAAGACATGTTAAGAAGCATGAGGTGTTTTTAAAGGAGCAACATTAATATCTCTCTCTGTCTCTGGTAGAGTGCCATAGAGTCTCTGTTCGGCGCGTCGATGACCGGCGTGGCGTACTCTCTGTTCGCCGGGCAGCCGCTCACCATCCTGGGCAGCACCGGCCCAGTTCTGGTCTTTGAGAAGATCCTCTTCACTTTCTGCAGGTGAGGAGGGAACACCTGTACATACACCTGCACATAGATAGTCCTCCTATAATAATAGACCACTTCAGGATGATGCATTTCAAATGACTGGATGATTTCACTCACAATATCCCAGAGAGAAGTGGTTAATAAGATCGGTGGGAGACGAGCAAAGGGATATTTGTGTTTGCGGGGTTGTAACAAACTGATAATTAATAGTGTGACTAAAACAGTGGCGGCCGGCCCATAGGGGCTTAAAGCGAGCTCCGCGCTGCAGTGGAAACGCGCCATTACATCACCAGAAGTCCTAATTTAAGGGGTCATTTCTCCCAAAAAAAATGGTTTTACTCACTATATCAACAGCCCCACCAAAACTATTTTCCACCAGCCGCCACTGGACTAAAATAGACTTTGTGAAGAAGACATCCTGCGCTTTTATTTTCCTTCCATTGACTCGTGAAAAACCTGAACAAAATCATGGAAAGATTCCCACCGCTACGAGACTAATATTTAAGACGGAGCCACAAAAACACTGAGTCCTTGGGTTTTAATGATTTAAACAAGCTTCTTTTTATTTCATTCATTTGTACATTAGATGTGAATGAATCAAGTCGTCTTAAAGGTTCCTCCAGGTCGTTTATAAGGCGCTCACTGGGGGAACAGCAGGAAGCCGCTGAAGGTGCTGTGGTGGTTGCTGTTGTCCCAGATCTGAGTGTTGGTCCACAGCATCATCTTCAGTCTGTCGCCCTCCTCCAGCATCAGGGCGGCGCCGTTGGACGCCGTGTCGCTGCCCTCGCCCCCCGGCTGCTCGTGGGCGATCAGCTTGATCTGGTTGTTGTTCTTGTAAAGCACGGCGCTCATGGGGAAGTTGGAGGGGGCGTTGGCGGTGAAGCGGATGTAGTAAACTCCACGAATCGGGGCCGTGAACACACCTGAAGGAAGGACAGGTTAATGAACACGAGACAAAATCACTGAAGCACAAAAATGCCCAAGTTCAGAATCCTTCATTTTACTTTTACAATATTATCAATAGTTTCATATATCAAAGTTAAAGAGTCCTCTCCTGCTGATGTTCAGGTGTATATCAGTATGTCATGTCTCTACTTTAAAGAGTCCTTTCCTGATGATGTTCAGGTGTATATCAGTATGTAGAGTCTCTACTTTAAAGAGTCCTCTTCTGCTGATGTTCAGGTGTATATCAGTATGTCATGTCTCTACTTTAAAGAGTCCTTTCCTGATGATGTTCAGGTGTATATCAGTATGTAGTGTCTCTACTTTAAAGAGTCCTCTCCTGCTGATGTTCAGGTGTATATCAGTATGTAGAGTCTCTACTTTAAAGAGTCCTCTCCAGCTGATGTTCAAATGTATATCAGTATGTCATGTCTCTACTTTAAAGAGTCCTTTCCTGATGATGTTCAGGTGTATATCAGTATGTAGAGTCTCTACTTTAAAGAGTCCTCTTCTGCTGATGTTCAGGTGTATATCAGTATGTCATGTCTCTACTTTAAAGAGTCCTTTCCTGATGATGTTCAGGTGTATATCAGTATGTAGTGTCTCTACTTTAAAGAGTCCTCTCCTGCTGATGTTCAGGTGTATATCAGTATGTAGAGTCTCTACTTTAAAGAGTCCTCTTCTGCTGATGTTCAGGTGTATATCAGTATGTAGAGTCTCTACTTTAAAGAGTCCTCTCCTGCTGATGTTCAGGTGTATATCAGTATGTAGTGTCTCTATTTTAAAGAGTCCTCTCCTGCGGATGTTCAGGTGTATATCAGTATGTAGTGTCTCGACTTTAAAGAGTCCTCTCCTGCTGATGTTCAGGTGTATATCAGTATGTAGTGTCTCTACTTTAAAGAGTCCTCTCCTGCTGATGTTCAGGTGTATATCAGTATGTAGTGTCTCGACTTTAAAGAGTCCTCTCCTGCTGATGTTCAGGTGTATATCAGTATGTAGTGTCTCTACTTTAAAGAGTCCTCTCCTGCAGATGTTCAGGTGTATATCAGTATGTAGTGGCTCTACTTTAAAGAGTCCTCTCCTGCTGATGTTCTGGTGTATATGTAATGTATCTACTTTAAAGAGTTCTCTCCTGCTCATGTTCAGGTGTATATCAGTATGTAGTGTCTCTACTTTAAAGAGTCCTCTCCTGCTGATGTTCAGGTGTATATCAGTATGTAGTGTCTCTACTTTAAAGAGTCCTCTCCTGCTGATGTTCAGGTGTATATCAGTGTGTAGTGTCTCTACTTTAAAGAGTCCTCTCCTGCTGATGTTCAGGTGTATATCAGTATGTAGTGTCTCTACTTTAAAGAGTCCTCTCCTGCTGGTGTTCAGGTGTATATCAGTGTGTAGTGTCTCTACTTTAAGAGTCCTCTCCTGCTGATGTTCAGGTGTATATCAGTCTGTAGTGTCTCTACTTTAAAGAGTCCTCTCCTGCTGATGTTCAGGTGTATATCAGTATGTAGTGTCTCTACTTTAAAGAGTCCTCTCCTGCTGATGTTCAGGTGTATATCAGTATGTAGTGTCTCTACTTTAAAGAGTCCTCTCCTGCTGATGTTCAGGTGTATATCAGTATGTAGTGTCTCTACTTTTAAAGAGTCCTCTCCTGCTGATGTTCAGGTGTATATCATTATGTAGTGTCTCTACTTTAAAGAGTCCTCTCCTGCTGATGTTCAGGTGTATATCAGTATGTAGTGTCTCTACTTTAAAGAGTTCTCTCCTGCTGATGTTCAGGTGTATATCAGTATGTAGTGTCTCTACTTTAAAGAGTCCTCTCCTGCTGATGTTCAGGTGTATATCAGTGTGTAGTATCTCTACTTTAAAGAGTCCTCTCCTGCTGATGTTCAGGTGTATATCAGTATGTAGTGTCTCTACTTTAAAGAGTCCTCTCCTGCTCATGTCCAGGTTCTGCTCTGATTGGTTAGCTGGAGTGTTGTTGCTCTTTCTGTGATGATAAACATGTAGTTTAATTACGATGCACGTGAACAGGTGTGATATATTTTCTCATCACTGACCGGTCTCAGAGTTGTACGCCTGTCCGATGTTTGTCATGACGTCTTTGTAGATGAGAGTTTTGCTTCCTGACGTCGCCTTCACGAGGCCGTTACCTCCGAGAGAGACGGCAAACGCCACCTTCGGTACATCTGGAGAAAAACCACAATAAATACACAAACAAATTAAAGATATCAAATACTTGCAAATGTTCTCTACGCACACTTTTAAAGTAAGCAGCAGTTATAATATGTTATGTATATACGTTTAAAACAATGTAATCACATGAGTTCAAATGTACGTTTATTTTTTATTTAAAACTGTGACCAACTACAGTATCTTCTTGTTTATTCCCCTACATTCAAAAGCATGTATTTTATAGTAAGAACAACGATAATACTCGTACAATAAAAATAACTTACTGTCCAGGGAAATATTTTTAGTATTTCTCACATTTTATGATATTCTCATAGTTTCAATCTCCACAGAAAGTGCAGAATATTTTGTGGCTTTTTCAAAGTAACAAATACGTTAATGTTGACTTTTTAAATGTAAAATTTGAGATGCAAAAATTACATTAAAACACCTATTCAAATGATAGATCTAATAAAATATAAACAAAAAACACTAAAACGAATTGAAAAACATTATTTTGTATGAGTTTTGGGGTTCCTTTTGATCAAATAAAACTATTTGAATTGGAGTTGGGTTGATATATCGCCCATTTAAATGATGATACTTACAAAGATTTAAAAAGTAGTTTCATCATTGTGTAATAGCTCATAATATCCACAAGAGGGCGATCCTCCATAAAAGTTACCACCCAGTTAACAGTGCCAAGGAGGGGCGCTTGTTTTGTGCATCAGTGAAACTATATGTCCACTAAAATGTCTTGCTGCTATATAACCCTAACAATTATAGCAGTCATTTAGTTTTCTGTCTACAACTTTTTTTAAATCACATTAATATAATTACTTTAAGGAGTTACTGACCTCTCATCGTCTTCAGCTCGCTCTCTGTGCTGTTCAGTCTCTCTAGGATGCCTACAAAAACAACAATTCATTCTTAGTATCCAACGTACAACATGAGGGTCGTGTGAAAGCAAACACATTGTGAGTTGAGTTGTACCTCTGTTTTCTGCCTGAAGCTGCATCAGAGAAACCTCAAGGGTCTTCATCTCGGCTTCAGCGTCAAACTCTTTTGGAGGTTCGTCCACCCTTTAACACAAAGACACAAAAACAAGTGTCTCCCTTTAGTAGCTAGTCCCCACTTTAGCACAAATACAAAAACAAGTGTCCACCTTTAGAAGATAGTCCCCACTTTAACACAAAGACAGAAACAAGTGTCTCCCTTTAGAAGGTAGTCCCCACTTTAACACAAAGACAGAAACAAGTGTCCACCTTTAGAAAATAGTCCCCACTTTAACACAAAGACCAAAACAAGTGTCCACCTTTAGAAGGTAGTCCCCACTTTAACACAAAGACAGAAACAAGTGTCCACCTTTAGAAGCTAGTCCCCACTTTAGCAAAAAGACAGAAACAAGTGTCCACTTTTAGAAGATAGTCCCCACTTTAACACAAAGACAGAAACAAGTGTCCACCTTTAGAAGGTAGTCCCCACTTTAGCAAAAAGACAGAAACAAGTGTCCACTTTTAGAAGATAGTCCCCCACTTTAACACAAAGACAGAACCAAGTGTCCACCTTTAGAAGGTTGTCCCCACTTTAGCAAAAAGACAGAAACAAGTGTCCACCTTTAGAAGATAGTCCCCCATTTTAACACAAAGACAGAAACAAGTGTCCACCTTTAGAAGATAGTCCCCCACTTTAACACAAAGACAGAAACAAGTGTCCACCTTTAGAAGGTAGTCCCCACTTTAACACAAAGACAGAAACAAGTGTCCACTTTTAGAAGATAGTCCCCACTTTAACACAAAGACCAAAACAAGTGTCCACTTTTAGAAGGTAGTCCCCACTTTAACACAAAGACAAAAACAAGTGTCCACCTTTAGAAGGTAGTCCCCACTTTAACACAAAGACAAAAACAAGTGTCCACCTTTAGAAGGTAGTCCCCACTTTAACACAAAGACCAAAACAAGTATCCACCTTTAGAAGGTAGTCCCCACTTTAACACAAAGACAGAAACAAGTGTCCACTTTTAGAAGATAGTCCCCCACTTTAACACAAAGACAGAAACAAGTGTCCACCTTTAGAAGGTAGTCCCCACTTTAACACAAAGACCAAAACAAGTGTCCACTTTTAGAAGATAGTCCCCACTTTAACACAAAGACCAAAACAAGTGTCCACTTTTAGAAGGTAGTCCCCACTTTAACACAAAGACAAAAACAAGTGTCCACCTTTAGAAGGTAGTCCCCACTTTAACACAAAGGCCAAAACAAGTGTCCACTTTTAGAAGGTAGTCCCCAGTTTAACACAAAGACAAAAACAAGTGTCCACCTTTAGAAGGTAGTCCCCACTTTAACACAAAGACCAAAACAAGTGTCCACTTTTAGAAGATAGTCCCCACTTTAACACAAAGACCAAAACAAGTGTCCACCTTTAGAAGGTAGTCCCCACTTTAACACAAAGACAGAAACAAGTGTCCACCTTTAGAAGATAGTCCCCCACTTTAACACAAAGACAGAAACAAGTGTCCACCTTTAGAAGGTAGTCCCCACTTTAACACAAAGACCAAAACAAGTGTCCACTTTTAGAAGATAGTCCCCACTTTAACACAAAGACAGAAACAAGTGTCCACTTTTAGAAGGTAGTCCCCACTTTAACACAAAGACAAAAACAAGTGTCCACCTTTAGAAGGTAGTCCCCACTTTAACACAAAGACAGAAACAAGTGTCCACCTTTAGAAGGTAGTCCCCACTTTAACACAAAGACAGAAACAAGTGTCCACCTTTAGAAGGTAGTCCCCACTTTAACACAAAGACAAAAACAAGTGTCCACCTTTAGAAGGTAGTCCCCACTTTAACAGAAAGACAGAAACAAGTGTCCACCTTTAGAAGGTAGTCCCCACTTTAACACAAAGGCAAAAACAAGTGTCCACTTTTAGCAGGTATTCCCCACTTCAATACAGCTGTCAACGCAGTCCGCCTTTACTGTTATTCTGAGCAGTGGTGCAGAGAAAAATCAGTGACGTAATTGGTGAATTCATGACGTGGCACCACTTGGTGGAAAGCGAAACAAGGTCTCTAGAGCTAACTACTAAGAACCAAACAAGCACCAACTGGTTTTCAGTGAAAAGGGGTGTAGCAGAGAGTGTAGAAACACAGGCGTGGTGCTCACATTGAGAACAGCAGGAAGCCGCTGAAGGTGCTGTGGTGGTTACTGTTGTCCCAGATCTGAGTGTTGGTCCACAGCACCATCTTCAGTCTGTCGCCCTCCTCCAGCATCAGGGCGGCGCCGTTGGACGCCGTGTCGCTGCCCTCGCCCCCCGGCTGCTCGTGGGCGATCAGCTCGATCTTGTTGTCGTTCTTGTAAAGCACGGCGCTCATGGGGAAGTTGGAGGGGGCGTTGGCGGTGAAGCGGATGTAGTAAACTCCACGAATCGGCGCCGTGAACTCACCTGCAGGAGGAAGTTTTAGACCGAGCACGTGGGAGGCAGCTTCATTACCTGAGAGCACGTCCGGCTGTCTTTGGTTTGTAAAACTTCACACATAGAAGTTAAAACTGAAGGACGAGTATTTTGCGAAAGGCTGGGTAAAATATCTAACATATAGATGTAAAAAAATGTATAGCAATGTTGTTGTTTTTACTATACAAAATGGACCTTGTGCGTTACACTAATTATTGGTTATCTAATTAAAACACATTATTGAACTCACTCTGTGTTTGATTTTCTGGTAATTAAACATGAATTGATCAGTTTTTAATAGATTTTTAAATATTTCAGAACTCAGTGTCTGAAACTTGAAAGGCATATGTTAATAAAAAAAAATATCCTGTCAATTCTGCTTGTATTAATATAATAATTAAACACAATACTTAATATTCTGCGGCTCGTCCGTGTTTTAAATCCGTAAATAAGTAAGTAAAAAGATTGATCTAGTAATACAATGAGCAGTATTTTATTTCACTGTACAGCATTTCATTGTATAAGTAACTTCTCCTGCATTACCTGCACATTAGTCAACATTTGTTTTAATGGCTTATATATATTTATGTTGCATTGTTGGAGGAGCCTGTGACTTAAGATTGATATGGCAATAAAGCCTTTTGAACTTTCGAACCTTAATCAAGTTCTTTGTTGAAGCTTTGATGCAAATTCAGTTTAGATTTCCACTTCCTCTCAATGGCAGCTTGTTGATTGTGTCTCACCTGTGTTGGTGTTGTAAGCCCCCCCGACATTGGTCAGCAGCTCCGTGTAGACGAGGTTTTTGTTTCCACTCGTCGCCTTCACGAGGCCGTTTCCTCCCAGCGAGGCAGCGAACGCAACTTTAGGGGTTTCTGCACAGAAGACATTCCTCTAGTCTGCCATACAAGACTTTTATACACACACATTTGTTCACCAAATCTATACAAATCTAAAGATCATTTCACTCTTATCCTTTTGCGAGGCATCTCTTAAAGTTTTCTCACCTTTCACTCTCTTCAGTTCCCTCTCAGCCATGTCCAGACGCAAGCTCATCTCTGCAAACAATTTAAAATGTTATTTCAGGCGATATTTATGACCTAAAAGTCGTATTTATTTCTCCTGAAAGACGATAGTAGTCCTTAATTTCGATACACATGCTTTCAAACTTTTTGGATGGATATATTATAGGTAGACATACTACTATTTCTTCTCACCTGATTAATTTAACAAAAATACATTCAATGTTTTAATTAAAGCTTAAACAGCATTTGTAAACTCTTCCTGTTCCTACACTTTCTATATACAAATATCTTGTTTTCTAAGGTCACATTTCTACATACACTTCAGTAAAAAACATCTTATTGTTATTTATTTTCTCTTGTTTTTAAAAGCCAGCTGGATCTCAGGGACAAACAACAAGAGTGACCCGGTGAGATATGTGAGGTCCAAACTATTAAAAGCTTTATAAACCGTTACAATATGTTTTTAATCAATTCTAAAGGACACTGGGAGCCAATGCAATGCAGCTCAAACTAACTAATCTCTTTCTGTTTCATTTTATACTCAGATTAGGTCACTGATTACACTTTTTGACATGTGACTAGTTACTGTAAGGCAGCGGGTCCCAACCTTTTTCAACTCAGGCCCCACTTAAGAATCTAAAAGATGTTTGCGTCCCACATTCAACCATAAACAATACGGAGGCTAAATACAGTTCTGATTGGTCGATTCAGAACATGTGACACGTTGTTAATCCAGCAGAACAGACCAAGGACAAGGTCAAGGACTGTAATGAACGTTGCTAAGGACTGTAATGACCGTTGCTAAGGAGGATCAAGAAAGAGAAAGGAAAGGAGGTTCCAATACAAAAAAAATCTTAATAATGAAAATGTTTCCACACAAATGACAATGTTTTGCAAGTTATTTGGCGGCCCACTTGCAATGCCCTCAGGTTGGGAACCGCTGGTCTAAGGGATTAGTTTTAAAGTCAAACCCTGGCGGTCTCACCTCGCCTCTCGACCTGCAGATCCTGCAGAGCGGCTTGAAGCTTCTTCAGATCCACTGGCTGAGCCGAGCCGAGCTGAACCAGGCCGAGCAGAACCAGCAGGAGAACCGGAGCCATGATGAGAGGGGAGACAGGATGTGAGACAGGAGGGGAGACAGGGGGAGAGAGGAGGCGCTGCCCTTTATAGACTTGCTGTCTGTGGGCGACGGCCTCCTACTGACTGAAGTCTCATAGATTATTTGTTGGGAATGCTGAGTGAGTGTTCCCAACAGAGGCGGTTCTAAGGGGGAGCCAACAGGGGCCAGTACCCCCTAACACTGACCAGGGCCCCGCCCCCCCCCGTGGCCCCCCTCCAAAAAAAGTTTACAATTATATGATTTATTGGAACTAAATCTAACCAGAGACCCGGATGTACAGTGGAGATTAAACAGAAAAAACGAATTCTCCAAATGAAAGAAAAAAAAACTACTGAAACAAAGAACTGTAACTTAAATGTAATAAAACAAATTCCTTTACAAAAACAAATACCAACTACTGTATTTCATGTTTATTTTACACAATTACCTTATACTGTCTTTGTCTTTTTGACCTGTCCCTCTCATGAAATAAGCGGCCCCTGCCTGGCTCCCCCAGTAAATGGGTCTAGAAGTGTCAGTGTCTCCTGGCATTCATAACGTTTAATGATTACAGACTTATTAACCATATTTTCATTCAAATTTTACTACAGAATTCCTCACATTTATATTTTAGCAGCTGTGCTTTATCCTCAGATCAGGTTTGGTTTAACAGTTTAGCCAGTACTTGAATTGGAATAAAAAAGGTGCCAGTACTCTAAATCAGCAACTGTTTCAAGTCAATTTATTTACACAGCCCAAAAACAAGTATTTGGCTCAAAGTCATAGTATATCCTATAATGCTGGTGGGTTTGTCTCTTTACTGTATATTCTAGAAAGGCTCACTGTGCGTAAACAAAATGACTCAGGGTGCATCTGAGATTAGAGGGGGTGCAGTGGTAAAGTGCTATTTTTATAAGTGGGGAGTGGACCTGACACCCTCTATGGGGGTCCGGGGGCATGCTCCCCCGGGAAGATTTTTTTTTTAAATATTGAATTAAGATGCATCAATCTGGTGCACTTTGAGAGCAAAATGAAGAGATATATGGATACCTCTCAACATCCATTTGAAACAACTGTAAACAGATTTACTTTTTCTTTATGAATAAAGCCTGACTCCTACTGGCGGCTGGTTAAATGACTCCTCGTCCCTGAGAACACTCACCATCTTTCAGCAGGAAAGGAGAGAGGGAATCCTTGTCCGGCGATAACCGCTGTCTTTTCGCACTATTATTAAGCCACGCTAACATTTTGTGATGTCCTTTCTGCTCTAGTCTATCGCTGCGGCGCGTCATAGATGCGCTGGGCATATTTGTTGTCATGTGACAATCAGTGCCGGACTGGAACAATAAGTCAGGCCGGGAATTAAACACCCAGCCAGGCCACTACCAGTTTGTTGTGCCATTTTGCTGGATTTATTTGTCAATATTTACAGTGTTTCTGCCCATAGTGATAGCCCTAAACTTTAAATCTACTACCCCAGAATAAACATAATGGACATGGGTTACTATTTAAAAAAAATTGCAAATCTATTTAGGAACCTATCCATGTGAACATATTTTAAGTGGGGGTGGACCTCAAATCCTATAGGGAGGTCCGGGGGCATGCTCCCCCTGTAAGATTTCTTTTTAAATGTTGGACTTAAATGCATCAATCTGGTGCATTTTGAGGGGGAAATAAAGAGAGAGACTACACCCATATGAAACAGAACTGTAAACATTTAAATAATCATAAAATCATAAGAACATGGCCATAATCAATAACATACCATATCCAATATGAAAAAACATTGAAACTTGTTTATTTATTTGTTTTTGGTTCATTTATAGTTGTGAGTGTGTCTGGGCTCCTGAACCAGCGTCTCCCTCCTCCCCCCTGCTCCTCTTTGAGGCAGCAGCAAAGACTAGTTTTAGCTCTCAACAAGTTTATCTTACCTTTTTTCACCTAGTTAACGTTTTTTATTATTATTCATGCATATTTTACTAAACACTACCCCCTCAAATGGAAATATGTGTTTACATAAATGGTGACCGAACCGTTTGAGACCCACTGAGAACTTAGACTAAGTTAACTATCTAAACACTCAGAGAGTAATTTACCTCACCTGAGCTGTAGTTATCAGCCTCTCAGTCTGACAGCAGAGGACTCTCCTCCACCTTGTTGTTGAAACAGCTCCTTATATCCATTTGCGCAGCTAGCTAGCACCAGATGCTAACAACAATACACGTAACCGGTGCGCACGCTTTCTCGCTCGCTCGCGCCACACATACACTGACGGCCCCTACACGTGCGTTGTCGCTTGCCGGCAGGGGGGGGGGGTGTGCGTTGCCGCTTCACCGCTTCTGCCCATTCACTTTGAATGGGGTGACGTCACGATTCGCTGAACTGCATTGTGGGAGCAAAGCGTAGCTTCTCTCGCGGTGCTCGCTGCAAAAGTAGAGCAATGTTCTACTTTTGACGCCTCGATGGAGGCGTCAGCCAATCGAATCATATGCCAGTACAAGCTCTAGCCAATCAAACCGCGTGCTTGTGTGTCTGGGGCGGGAGATTCATGTGATTTGTTGTTGGTCGAGTTTCAGCCCCCCCCTCGCCGGCAAGCGACAACGCACGCCGCCGTGTGTAGGGGCCGTAACTTACACCCTCCCGAGCTTGAATGACACACAGAGACCAATCGAGGGCATTAGTATGATCTGTATGAAAGTGGCCATGTCGGCAGGCCACATCATGGAGACAGCCAGTCACCCTCTGTGAGGCAGAGGCAGACCCACATTTGCGCAGCGTTGCGTTCACAATACATACGTATAAAAAAAAATCCTCAGGCCACTTGACAGGCCAGGCCATCGGGAAACCTCCCGGTCCTCCCGATGGCAAGTCCGGGCCGTCATGACGTGCCGCTTGCGGCTGAATACCGGCATTTTACTGAGTACCGACACCTTGCCGGTACTCAGTAAGAAGTACTGCGTACCGGTGAGTACCGGCCCAATTCAAGCACTGAGTTTAGCATCAGTTTCTCAGCATTCACACCGCAATGTCTTCAGGTATTGAATTCTCTAGTTATTGATTATTATTCTGGGCTGACTGCAGGGAAACAAATACAAAGGGTTTTCTTTATTTTGAAGAGATATGGCATGTAAAAAAAACAATGTCAGCTAAACAATGAGAGCCTTGTTTAACAGTAGAATGATGAATTTAAAGTAGACTTGAATTAAAGGTATTATATCAACAGATTTCACATAACTGTATTAGGTTAGTTGAAAGCAATATATATATAATACACTGAAGTCGTTTGCAGTCCCAGTTTTCAGTCCACATTGCAAACCTTAAAAAGAAAGACAGACGTTTTTTAATGCAGTTTCAACTTGAAAAGCCGGTTTTATGATAATCATAATATTAATTTGTTAAAATGTTCTTGAAGCGATTCCATTATTTTTTATTAGTTTGAGCATTGTAGGACATTTGACCTTTTTTAAATATGTTATTTGATTCTTTTGGTGGTTATTCACATTCTTACATTCAGCAGTTTCGGGCCTCTGGTTACTGATTGGTGGATATTGATCTGGTAATTGATCTCTGCTCTCTGACAGTTCAGAGGTCAGGAGTCGTTATCTGACGGACCAGCAGTGCTCTCCGTTTAATCACAAATATCTGCAGTGGTCTCACAAAGGGTTCCTGTTTAAACCGGATTAGACCAGAGTTTAACTTTAAATGTGCTGCACAATACTTTAAACTGAAGTTAAATATTAACCTTTAAAACATGAATTCAGTTTTTAACCTTAATGTTATTTCATTCTGTTGCTCGTTGCATCGACTTTCTTTAATGTCAGTCTACTTTTATGTTATGACGTGAAGTCATGTGACCGTGCAGTAGTTCCTTTATAGAGTGGTGAAGTCAGGTCCATCTACTTCCGGTCCATGGGACCTTATTTCGGAAAAATTATGTATTGAAGTCAATGGAGAGAGAAAACGTATCTTTCGATCCCGTTTGAATTGTGCCATGAATTACACATATGATGTTTGTCAATCTTAAAAAATAATTTCTCGTAAAACTGTTGAAATATAAGACGATGAAAAATATGCAACTAGAAAGACTACAAATCCCAGAGTCGCGTAAGTGATAGTGACAATTGTTTTCCTCCACTAAGAGATAGCTAAGATAAGATAACTTTAACAAGATGCCTGTGTGCTTAGTACCAGGTTGTTATCATACCAGCAATGGGTCTTGCTCGTTCTTTCGCTTCCCGTCTGATGAAAGGACCAGGAGTGGCTGGATCAAGTTAGCTACCTAGCTAGTAGCTAGCACGTTAGTTAGCATTACAGCCTTGTAATTTGTATTAGCGTTAATATGAAGTAACATTAAGTAACCCAAAATGTTAAACGGTAAGAGTAGTAGTCATATTTCGTGAACCCTTTGAAGAGTACTGTCACCGGTGTGATCATTCTATAATACACAATTTAAGCCCGAGGGAGAAATGCTAACGCTAGCAGAGTAGATGTAGCTTTTTTTTCTACTTCATGCTATCTTCACAAATGGTTGACATTAAACATTAAAAAGACCAGGCAGTTCAGAGAGAATCAAAGGCAGGCAGGCAGCTTTGCATGATATTTTTCTGGATGTGTTTCATTGTGGTGATAGTGAGGGTAGTCAATCGTTTTGTTGACAAGACAGTAGTGACGGCCATCTTGGTGACGTGTGTTGTTCTGCGAGAACAGAGATGTAGTTCATTCAGCGTTTCACACAAACAATGTGTTACTTCACACTTTTACGACACATTTTATTATTTTTGACTTGCAAAATTATCTTTTAAATTGACAAACATCATATGTGTAATTCGTGGCACAATTCAAACGGGATCGAAAGATAATATTTCTCTCTCCATTGACTTCAGTACATCATCTTTTCGAAATAAGGTCCAATGGAGCTCCCCCGGAAGAGGAGGGACTTTGCCTCTCTATAGCCTAGCATTAGCCACCTTTAGCTTAGTGGTGGTGACGTGAACTCATGTGACCGTGCTGTAGTTCCTTTATAGCCCAACATTAGCCACCTTTAGCTTAGCGGTGGTGACGTGAAGTCATGTGACTGTGCTGTAGTTCCTTTTATAGCCCAACATTAGCCTCCTTTAGCTTAGCGGTGTTGACGTGAAGTCATGTGACTGTGCTGTAGTTCCTTTATAGCCCAACATTAGCCTCCTTTAGCTTAGCGGTGGTGACGTGAAGTCATGTGACCGTGCTGTATTTCCTTTATAGCCCAACATTAGCCTCCTTTAGCTTAGCGGTGGTGACGTGAAGTCATGTGATCGTGCTGTAGTTCCTTTATAGCCCAACATTAGCCACCTTTAGCTGAGTGGTGGTGACGTGAAGTCATGTGACCGTGCTGTAGTTCCTTTATAGCCCAACATTAGCCTCCTTTAGCTTAGCGGTGGTGACGTGAAGTCATGTGACCGTGCTGTAGTTCCTTTATAGCCCAACATTATCCACCTTTAGCTTAGCTGTGGTGACGTGAAGTCATGTGACCGTGCTGTAGTTCCTTTATAGCCCAACATTAGCCACCTTTAGCTTAGCGGTGGTGACATGAAGTCATGTGACCGTGCTTTAGTTCCTTTATAGCCCAACATTATCAATCAATCAATCAATGTTTATTTATATAGCCCAATATCACAAATGTTACATTTGTCTCAGTGGACTTCACAGTTTGTACAAAATATCAGTATGACAATACGACACCCTCTGTCCTTAGACCCTCTGTCCTTAGACCCTCACATCGTACAAGGAAAAACTTCCAAAGAAAACCCACAGTTTTAAAGGGAAAAATGGGAGAAACCTCAGGGAGAGCAACAGAGGAGGGATCCCTCTCCCAGGACGGACAGACGTGCAATAGATGCCGTGTGTAAATTGAAAAGATAATACATTTGAAACATAGGTAGTCCAAATGTTTGGAAATGCATGTGTGTATAATAGGAAGATGAATCCACGAGGATATCCATCCAGGACCTATGATCCAGGACCACAGCCACGACTCAAGATCCAGGGCTCGCGATCCAGGACACAGGACCGCAGGATCATGCATGACTCCGGATCCCAGCGTATATAGACACCAAAAAGAAAGACATTTGGGGAAGCTGGGTTAATCGGTGGTGACGTGAACTCATGTGACCGTGCTGTAGTTCCTTTATAGCCCAACATTAGCCTCCTTTAGCTTAGCGGTGGTGATGTGAAGTCATGTGACCGTGCTGTAGTTCCTTTATAGCCCAACATTAGCCACCTTTAGCTTAGCAGTGGTGACGTGAAGTCATGTGACCGTGCTGTAGTTCCTTTATAGCCCAACATTAGCCTCCTTTAGCTTAGCGGTGGTGATGTGAAGTCATGTGACCGTGCTGTAGTTCCTTTATAGCCCAACATTAGCTACCTTTAGCTTAGGCCTTTATTTTGTACTTACTTACTAAAATGTGTTGTATGTATTATATAGGGGAGGGATGAAATCCTCTAATGGTCACACATGCAGAGCACACAGCACACACAGTAAAATGTGTTCTCTGCTTTTAACCCATCCTAGTACAGGAGTCTAGTGCTAGGAGCAGTGGGCAGCTATTGTACAGCGCCTGGGGAGCAATGGGAGTGAGGGGGGAAGGGGGTTGTCCGGGGCCTTGCTCAAGGGCACCACGGCAGGGCAGGAGGTGAACTGGGACCTCTCCAAGTAGCAGTCCACACTGCATATTTAGGTCTGGTCGGGGACTTCAACCGGCGACCCTACGGCTCTCAGTCCAAGCCCCTACTGACTGAGCCACTGCCGGATTATATATCTAATATATATCTATTATATATATATATTATAGATTATATATTGATGTTGCATCGTTTGACGAGCCTGGTACTTCAGTTGTGTACTCTGCAGCTACTGTGCGTATGCCGATAATGCGTCTGAAGCGTTTGAATCATTAAAACGCCCCCTCCTGTGTTTCCGCAGTGATTACGGCCTGTGCTACCTGTCTCTGCGCACCAGCATCGGGCTCTGGACGGCCTTCCTCTGCCTGCTGTTGGTCGCCACCGACGCCAGCTCCATGGTCTGCTACATCACCCGCTTCACCGAGGAGGCCTTCGCTTCCCTCATCTGCATCATCTTCATCTACGAGGCTCTGCAGAAGCTGGTGCACCTCGGGAAGCAGTTTCCCATCAACATGCACAACCAGCTGGACAACCTCACCTTATACACGTGAGGACGGACTAACACGCGTAATATGACTTGTTTCTGCCTCCAGGGGTCTCACAATCAAAGCTGAATTACCCGCAGAGGTCTTTTCCTCTGTGGAGCAGACATGGTGATTAAAACCAGTACAAAACACGGAATGAAGTCGTTTCAAGTAGAAAATCTCTGTTTTTTCAATGCAATTTGGTTGTGCATAGGATTGATTGATCTGCAAACCTACAGCTAAAGCTCGGCTTGCTCGTCTGATAACTTAAGATCAGGATGTTCAAGGGGGTTTAACTTGAAGCTAGGGTTAGGTTAGGGTTAACGTTTGCTCAGCTTGTTTCTCTGATAATTTAGTGTTTTTTTACCATGAGCCAAACATCCTCATAAATCTCCTCAACTAAAAAGCAAACGGACACTTTGATTAAAAGCGTTGACAACACAGAATAAAGCAGTTTGATGTTAGAAATCTGTGTCTTTACAATGCTATTTGGTGAACATAGCGTGGAGTGGCAGCTTGTTTCTCTATCAGAATCCAGTACGCTTAATTTGAACCTGGTCCTGTTGCAGGTGCCGCTGCTCTCCTCCTGCCAACGCCTCCACAGACACCCTGCATCAGTGGAGCAACACAAACGCTACCTCAAACATCCGCTGGGACGAGCTGACGGTGAAGGTAGGACATCAAATATGTATATTATAGATAACATATAGATTATCTTCTTTCAGGCTGGTGAACTCTGTCTGTTTGTGTCTGTCGATCTCTCCTAAATCACATACAGTCTCACTTGCTCCTTACAGTGCATGTGTTTATCCCTCTGCAGGACTGCAAAGAGTTCGGGGGGGTGTTTGAGGGCTCGGCTTGTGGCCCCCTCGGCCCCTACGTCCCCGACGTCCTCTTCTGGTCCGTCATCCTCTTCTTCACCACCTTCTTCCTCTCCTCCTTCCTCAAACAGTTCAAGACCAAACAGTACTTCCCGACCAAGGTACGAAAACACGGAGGAGTTTCTGACGTTTCACGACGCAGATATAAAAACACAAATGTTCCACATGAAGAAACATCTTCAGCAACACGTGCAGCGTTTAGAGGACATTCAGCAACTTGAGGAGACATTCTGCAAGAAGCTCAAACACAACGGAGACCAGCTGTGTGCGTCACTCTTTAGTGTCCCCTGGTCTCCCAGCTGTGTGTGTCACTCTTTAGTGTCCCCTGGTCTCCCAGCTGTGTGCGTCACTCTTTATTGTCCCCTGGTCTCCCAGCTGTGTGCGTCACTCTTTATTGTCCCCTGGTCTCCCAGCTGTGTGTGTCACTCTTTAATGTCCCCTGGTCTCCCAGCTGTGTGCGTCACTCTTTATTGTCCCCTGGTCTCCCAGCTGTGTGCGTCACTCTTTATTGTCCCCTGGTCTCCCAGCTGTGTGCGTCACTCTTTAGTGTCCCCTGGTCTCCCAGCTGTGTGCGTCACTCTTTAGTGTCCCCTGGTCTCCCAGCTGTGTGCGTCACTCTTTAGTGTCCCCTGGTCTCCCAGCTGTGTGCGTCACTCTTTAGTGTCCCCTAGTCTCCCAGGTGTGTGCGCCACTCTTTAGTGTCCCCTAGTCTCCCAGCTGTGTGCGTCACTCTTTAGTGTCCCCTGGTCTCCCAGCTGTGTGCGTCACTCTTTAGTGTCCCCTAGTCTCCCAGGTATGTGCGTCACTCTTTAATGTCCCCTGGTCTCCCAGCTGTGTGCGTCACTCTTTAGTGTCCCCTGGTCTCCCAGCTGTGTGCGTCACTCTTTAGTGTCCCCTGGTCTCCCAGCTGTGTGCGTCACTCTTTAGTGTCCCCTGGTCTCCCAGCTGTGTGCGTCACTCTTTATTGTCCCCTGGTCTCCCAGCTGTGTGCGTCACTCTTTATTGTCCCCTGGTCTCCCAGCTGTGTGCGTCACTCTTTAGTGTCCCCTGGTCTCCCAGCTGTGTGCGTCACTCTTTAGTGTCCCCTGGTCTCCCAGCTGTGTGCGTCACTCTTTAGTGTCCCCTAGTCTCCCAGGTGTGTGCGCCACTCTTTAGTGTCCCCTAGTCTCCCAGCTGTGTGCGTCACTCTTTAGTGTCCCCTGGTCTCCCAGCTGTGTGCGTCACTCTTTAGTGTCCCCTAGTCTCCCAGGTATGTGCGTCACTCTTTAGTGTCCCCTGGTCTCCCAGCTGTGTGCGTCACTCTTTAGTGTCCCCTGGTCTCCCAGCTGTGTGCGTCACTCTTTAGTGTCCCCTGGTCTCCCAGCTGTGTGCGTCACTCTTTAGTGTCCCCTGGTCTCCCAGCTGTGTGCGTCACTCTTTAGTGTCCCCTGGTCTCCCAGCTGTGTGCGTCACTCTTTATTGTCCCCTGGTCTCCCAGCTGTGTGCGTCACTCTTTATTGTCCCCTGGTCTCCCAGCTGTGTGCGTCACTCTTTAGTGTCCCCTGGTCTCCCAGCTGTGTGCGTCACTCTTTAGTGTCCCCTGGTCTCCCAGCTGTGTGCGTCACTCTTTAGTGTCCCCTAGTCTCCCAGGTGTGTGCGCCACTCTTTAGTGTCCCCTGGTCTCCCAGCTGTGTGCGTCACTCTTTAGTGTCCCCTGGTCTCCCAGCTGTGTGCGTCACTCTTTAGTGTCCCCTGGTCTCCCAGCTGTGTGCGTCACTCTTTAGTGTCCCCTGGTCTCACAGCTGTGTGCGACACTCTTTAGTGTCCCCTGGTCTCCGTTGTGTTTGAGCTTCTTCAGCGTTTGGTTTCTGCAGCTTTTAGTAAACGCTGCCATGTCTCCTCAAGTTGCTGAATGTTTTCTTTAGCTTAGGAAAATGCACACAAGAAAATATTTGGATTGATGAATGATTTCATGTTTTTATTTTATTTTACCTAGACGGGTTTTTTTGTAAGAAATCATATATAAAAATAAACTGTCTTAATCGTTCAAACTCAAATGAAAAATACGCATTTTTCTTAATATATTTACATTTTAAAAACCTAACATTTGTAAATTAATTCTTCAGTTATCTCTGCACTAAAAATATAATTTAAGAATTACAAAAATCGTGCAAGAAAAGCTAAATTTTGAGAGTTTGATTGGAACTTATTTTATAAACGTATCAATAATAATCTGAGCCGATATAAAACAAAGTGTGTGTTGTGTTCAGGTGCGCTCCACCATCAGTGACTTCGCCGTGTTCCTCACCATCACCATCATGGTGCTGCTGGACTACCTGGTGGGGGTTCCTTCTCCAAAGCTGCACGTTCCCGACCGCTTCCAGGTGAGCAGCGACTCACCTGAGCGCTAAAAGGGTTCAGGGGCCTCATTTATAAAGGGATATACGCTCAAAAGATGGCGTACGCCAGTTTCTACGCAATGTTTGCGATTTATAAAATACTAACTTGACGGGAAAACGTGCGGTCCTCCACGCAAACTCTAACCCATGCGTACGCACTAAGCACAACAACAGGAGAGACGAGAAACTGCGACACCGTTGGCAGAAGGAAGAATGGAGAGAAATATGTGGAAAGAATACCATCAATAAAATGTTACCTCTCATTTATCATATATGAAGAATTCATTTTCAAACATTGATTAAAGCCAATCTTAAAATGATTTAACAAACGCCTGTTTGAGACTCCTCAGTGCACACAAACACATCACTTGGAGAAATAAATAAATACGGATATGTTATTTAAAACCACCTGGAATATGTTGTGTTAATGTTATGAAATGTTTTCTCATAAATAATGCGGTAAGCAGGAGGACAGAATTACGTCTAAACTGACGCCGTTTTGCATTTCTATAGGTTGTAGATACGAGCATGGTTTTATATACTATCACATTTAATCGTGTTTTATGCCGTTTGCTAAGACTTGATAAGTCGCTCGTAAAACACAGGAGGTATGGAAGCTAAGAACACCATATGTGGTAAATTGTACAGCTAATATAACACAACACATTAGTTGTATTTCCTTTAACTGGTGGATATAGAGTTGCCTGCGGGGGGGGGGGTTGAGATGCACAGGCTGCAGTGGAGACGCACACACACCTTACACAGCTGGTCGACAGCTGGAACACAAACCACCAAATACAAAAACATAATTCAGATCCAGTCGTCATGACTCCACTCCGGAGGGATTCCCCGATCACTTCTTACAGTCTCTCATCAAGGGGGGGTCTCCTGTCCCCGGTACAAACACACTGCCTGAGGAAGGCTATGTGTATGTTTTTGTCATGAACCTTTTTCGGACCACTTATTTATTTATGTTGGTCAAACTGCATCCACCAAACAATATGATTTATCTCCACCTCCCCAAAATAACCAGAATCTGACACGGTGTGAGACGTCTGTTTTAGCTGTTCTGTCGTCATTTCCTGCGATCTTCTTCATGCAGTCAGAATGAATGAATGGGCGTTTCTTTGACTATTTATAGGCAAATATAGGCGTTACGTGAAGCCCGCAAAAGCTGCGCCGCATTTCGAGTCGGTTGTGATTTATAAAGGGAAACCGGCGTAGGAAGTGCTGTACGCACTTTCCTCGCCGGTACGCAATGTTTGGTGAATCGGAAAATGTCGGAACATTTCTGTAACTATTTTTTGGATTTCTACTACGTAAGCAACCTTCCCACGTGAATCCTACGCACGGCGTTATAAATGAGGCCCCTGATCTCATCTCTGAAAGGAGCGTGGACGCTGCTCCGCCTTTCCCTTCATGGAGATGAAGTGACAGAAGAAGAAAAGGGGGCACCAATCATTTAAATATCGGTAGAATTACTTTCCAGTGCATGCTTCATATTTCAGATTGTTTTTAGTGATTCCCCTTTTTATTTAATACAAAAATAAATATATTTTTTGTATTTCTTACATTTAATTTATTTATTATTAATTCCATTTGTTTTATTGTTAACAGTCACAAGATTTCCATTTTATTTGAATTAAATCATAATTCTTTATTGTTTTGATGCAAGACAACAAACAATTATATTTTGCTCTGATTGGTTAGCAGGCCGGCTCTGTTGTGATTGGTCAACCGTTTAGAGATGTCCCGCCCCTTAGCCTCACGTACAGCGAGTTGGATAGCTAGCCAATAGTCACTATGTTTTCGAAGTAAACACATAAGAATAGGGATCTCTGTATTAAGACCTCAATAAAAGCTTTACATGTCTTAGAAATAGACCTTTATCCCAGGATCTACATTTAAAGGACTGAAATATAGTATCAAAGAAATCACATTTATTTCTAGATATTACATAGTTTTTCCTGGAGCTGTTGGCTCAGTGTGGAAACAGGTCAGAGATCAGAGGAGTGTTTTCACTGTCAGAGTACAGCACGCTGTGTACCTCTGTAAGCACACATTGTGTACGTGTGTACATTACACAGTGGGCTTTGTGTGTTTTTTGGGGTCTTGTGTTCCTACAGAGTTCAACAAAGTAGAGCATCGACCTCCAGCTGCAGGATGGGAAATGTTTTCAAAGAGAGATTAGATGCTGAAACATGAATATTTAAAATGTAATATATAAAATGTTTAATGTCAGGAACAAAAAACAGACAACTATTATTTTTTGATGTAACTTGATGTTGGTACACAATGTTTTACACAAACTATTTGTTTACTGAAGGATATCAAATGATTCCTTTAAGGCAGGGGTGTCAAACTCAAGGCCCGGGGGCCAAATCCGGCCCGCGACTTCATTTTATGTGGCCCGCAAGAGCTTGCAAAGAATATAATACGTTTATTATACGGTTACATGCCACTTTACAGTAAATCTATATATGTTCATTTTAATTAATTTCTTATTTTATAGTTATTTATTTATCTTTTTTTTTATCTTTGATTTATCCTTAATCGTATTAATCTGTGTGAATCTGTGCTGTCCTGTTTTTCAATCTCACCCTGTTGCTGTTAAACAACTGCCTTTCCCCACGGGGATTAATAAAGGTCCATCTTATCTTATCTTACGGGTTTATGGGCATGTTGCCCATAAACTACATGTCCCACAATGCATCTCATGTGACATGCACACTGAAGAGACTTTCAATTGTTTGCCTATAGACTTCTGCTTTCAGACGTAGTTAATTATGAAATTATTACCCTATCCAATAATAGTCCAATGCAGAGGCAATAATATAATACATTATTTCATATATATTATGTATTTACATATGTATATTTATATAGTTACAACCGGCCCTTTGAGTGCAACCATAATGGTAATGTGGCCCACGATGAAATTTAGTTTGACAGCCCTGCTTTAAGGGAAGGAAACACTGATTACAGTTACCAAATGTGGATTAATCCGCCGCTGAAAATAGTCCCAAATAAATCCACTCTTACATTACACTCACACAACATTCAGTTTTGTCTTTTTACTTCAGTTATATTTCATTTATGGTCACATTTTGAGGTTAAAGGTTGGGGACCGAGGATGTAGAGCACCCAATGTGGATTAATCCGCCGCTGAAAATAGTCCCTCACAAATGCACCATTTCTTGATAAAAAACCTCACTTAGACATTGTTTTAGAAAGTTACTGAGGCTTTTTCGAACATTACGTACATATTGGCGTTTGAAAAGAGTCACAACAGGAGGTCTACCTGTCATGTGCAAAAATGTCATAATAAAGTGTTTTTATTTTAGTTTAAACGCCTCTGTTTTCCTTATTTTCTAAGCCCACGTCGAGCTCCCGCGGCTGGCTGATCTCTCCTCTGGGGACCAACCCGTGGTGGACGCTGCTGGCGGCGGCGGTTCCCGCGCTGCTCTGCACGATCCTCATCTTCATGGACCAACAGATCACCGCCGTCATCGTCAACAGGAAGGAGAACAAGCTGAAGGTCAGGCACTCAGAACCACAACCAGCAATATGCAACACTGATGATGCTGTGTAGTGTTTCTCTGTAACTTCTTAGATTTGTATAACATTTTTATTAATATTAATAAAAAGTGACGCACATAGCTGGGAGACCAGGGGACACTAAAGAGTGACGCACACAGCTGGGAGACCAGGGGACACTAAAGAGTGACGCACACAGGTGGGAAACCAGGGGACACTAAAGAGTGACGCACACAGCTGGGAGACCAGGGGACACTAAAGAGTGACGCACACAGCTGGGAGACCAGGGGACACTAAAGAGTGACGCACACAGCTGGAGACCAGGGGACACTAAAGAGTGACGCACACAGCTGGGAGACCAGGGGACACTAAAGAGTGACGCACACAGCTGGGAGACCAGGGGACACTAAAGAGTGACGCACACAGCTGGGAGACCAGGGGACACTAAAGAGTGACGCACACAGCTGGAGACCAGGGGACACTAAAGAGTGACGCACACAGCTGGGAGACCAGGGGACACTAAAGAGTGACGCACACAGCTGGGAGACCAGGGGACACTAAAGAGTGACGCACACAGCTGGAGACCAGGGGACACTATAGAGTGACGCACACAGCTGGGAGACCAGGGGACACTAAAGAGTGACGCACACAGCTGGGAGATATTAAAAAGTGCAGCGTTTGGTTTCTGCAGCTTTTAGTAAACGCTGCGCATGTCTCCTCAAGTTGCTGAAGATGTTTCTTCATGTGGAAAATGTTGGTTTTTATATCTGCATCAGCGATGTGCAGTCAGGGGAGTCATAATCCAATGTAACGAAAAAAAACAAAAGAAAAAAACAATAATAATAAAATGTCTCCACTGATGGGGGCAGGGACGAGATCTGCCTCACGTAAGCCCACAGTAACTGGCTGGAGCGCGGGCACTAATGTAGCGCGGGCACTTATTTTGTGAGCGCGCTCCAGCCAGTTACTGTGTGGTGAGGTGAGGCACAGATGAGCTCTGCCTCACCTCAGAATGCGTCACCCCACAGAAACTGTCTGGAAAGCGGGCCCTAAGCGCATGCCTGCACCATCTCACTGTAGGTCACCAATGTAATGTTTGTAGATCCCTTTATTACATTTATCCTCGCCATCCATAGTCTCTAAATAACTCATTTCACGTATATATGATATTTAGGCTCGCTGGTCTCATCATACAATGGCAATGAAAAAAGCACCAGGGGAGGCAGCCATAACCTCTGCCGCACTGAAGGGGGCGCAAGTGAGCCCACAGGTTCTTGTTGCTACTGTTATTCTACGCAGGGACGGTAGACGCAAACAACAAACTAGACTTTTGAAACTACAAGAACATAAGGAGGACTTTTACAAAGAAGTAATAGAGATTGTTGTCCAGAAGGATAGCATGGACTTCATCTTCAAGTCAAGGTAAGACCACATTGTAATGAACATGGGATCTTACTAAGAGAGAACAATCCAATATTTAAATGAAACTACATTTTTTTGGGTTTCCTTTTGTTGAACGGTCTGTTTAAAATGAATCGAAACATCAGACTAAAAAAGCTTTTGAAAATAACATAATATTTGTAAATCTGACTCCTTTCTGAATCTGCAGCTTCTCCTAATGAAAGAGTTTAGGACGGTTGTATCGTATTGGCACCTTTCGGCCACCGTTCATTTTATTTGATAGTTTTTTTCTTTCATTGTACTTAAACTTCTTAAATTTAAATTGAGTAATGATGTGGTTCCTGTGTGTGGGCTGCAGAAGGGCTGTGGCTATCACCTGGACCTGCTCATCGTGGCGGTGATGCTGGGCGTCTGCTCCATCATGGGCCTGCCGTGGTTCGTGGCGGCGACCGTGCTCTCCATCTCGCACGTCAACAGTCTGAAGCTGGAGTCGGGCTGCGCGGCGCCCGGAGAGCAGCCCAAGTTCCTAGGCATCAAAGAGCAGCGCGTCACCGGGTTCATGATCTTCTTCCTGATGGGCTGCTCCGTCTTCATGACCTCCGCCCTCAAGGTGAGATAACGGCCTCAGGTGGAGTGTGTGGGAGAGAAACTCCCTCTGGAGGAAACACAGGGATTTAAGCCTTTGCAGACCATTTACATGCACTAACACCTATAGAACACGCAGTCTAGTTCCCTGTAGTATCAGCGTGTGGTTACAGTCTAGTTCCCTGTAGTATCAGCGTGTGGTTACAGTCTAGTTCCCTGTAGTATCAGCGTGTGGTTACAGTCTAGTTCCCTGTAGTATCAGCTTGCGTTTACAGTCTAGTTCCCTGTAGTATCAGCGTGTGGTTACAGTCTAGTTCCCTGTAGTATCAGCTTGCGTTTACAGTCTAGTTCCCTGTAGTATCAGCATGTGTTTACAGTCTAGTTCCCTGTAGTATCAGCTTGTGGTTACAGTCTAGTTCCCTGTAGTATCAGCTTGTTTTACAGTCTAGTTCCCTGTAGTATCAGCGTGTGTTTACAGTCTAGTTCCCTGTAGTATCAGCTTGTGGTTACAGTCTAGTTCCCTGTAGTATCAGCGTGTGTTTACAGTCTAGTTCCTGTAGTATCAGCTTGTGTTTACAGTCTAGTTCCCTGTAGTATCAGCGTGTGTTTACAGTCTAGTTCCCTGTAGTATCAGCTTGTGTTT